>NC_048298.1:288480958-288755068 GCF_013100865.1 Trachemys scripta elegans | reverse complement strand
CCGGCTCGGGCCCGGCCCCCCGGCTCAGCTCCAGCCCGGCCCCGGCTGAACGGCTCCGGGCCAGACCCAAGCCCCACGACCCCGGCTGGAGCTCCGGCCGGAGCGGGGCCCGATTCCTGGGGGCGGGGCTTGTGGCAAGCCACGCCCCCAGGAATCGGGCCCTGCTCTTGCTAAAGCCGGCCCTGCCCTCAAGGGTTGAACTCACAACCCTGTGTTTAGCAGGCCAATGCTCAAACCACTGAGCTATCCTTCCCCCACATGTCGCATCTCTGTGCAGAGAATGCTCTGTAACAGGTGCCACCCAGAATTTTGTGTCCACATGTCAGCAATCTCTTGAGATATTTCCCTCTGCAATTACAGGAAGTGGCCTTAATGGAATATAAAGTCAGAACTTGCTGCAGTCTTGGAGGCTTAAAATTCTATTTGTTCAATCTGAAAATTGTCTTGTTACCATAACTCAGTGTTATCCAGTGTAATTTACCTTGCAGGTGTCTAGAATTCTAGGGCTCCAGGAGTATCACTATGGCACATGTCTCTGGCCAGGTCTGCACTACAGACTTTTGCTGGCATAGCTATATCAATCAGGTGCGATGAGGTGTGATCTCTGAACAGAATGGTTGTGCCAGCAAACACTCCTAGTGTAGTACTTTTGCTAGTATAACTTGTTTTGGTGGGAAGCTGGGCTGCTGGAATAAGCTATACCAGCAAAAGTTGCCTCCAGACCAGTAGCACTTTGCAAGTATACTGGTATAGCTGTGCAGGCAAAGTGCTCCTAGTACAGACCTGGCCTCTGAGAGGCATCCTAGGTGGCTCGGATATGAGCACCACAACATGGATCCCAGACTGGCTGAAAGATGGCAAACAATGGGCAATGTATTGAGTTGGAGGGAAATGTCTAAGGTTATGTCTTGCTGGGAGCCTTCTTCCCAGTGCAAGGAGACAGACACACAATAACTGTGGGAGGGATAGCTCAGTGGTTTGAGCCTTGGCCTTCTAAACCCAGGATTATGAGTTCAATTCTTGAAGGGACCACTTAGGGCTCTGGGGCAAAATCAGTACTTGGTCCTGCTAGTGAAGGCAGGGGGCTGGACTCAATGACCTTTCAAGGTCCCTTCCAGTTCTAGGAGATAGGATATCTCCATTAATTTATTTATTTTATTTTTAACTCTGCTAGAGCTTGCATGCTAAAAATAGCAGTGTAGCCAGCATTAGCACGGGCAGCAGCTTGGGCTAGCTACTGGAGTATAATCCATCTGGACCTTCTGGACCCATTCTTGGGTGGCTATCCTGAGCTGCTGTCCATGCTACCCCCAGCTACGCTGCTATTTTTACCGTGCTAGCTTGAGCACAGCTAGCACATATCTGTCTACTCAAGCTGGGAAGCAGAATCCTGGTTGCAGTGTAGACATGCCCTAAAAGGAGGCTTCAGGGACTGGGGTTAGATATGGTCTTGGTTATCATCTTACTGAATGAGATGGAAGAATTACATTCACAAATAAAACTAAGAAGTGCTGAGAACACCAGGAAGGACAGACAAATGATACCAAAGTACTGATTGAAGAGTGGTTAGAAATACAGGAAATTCTTTTTATTGTGATGGCACCTTGAAGCCCCACTCGAGATCAGACCCCATTGGTGCTGTGTGATGTACACATGTAACAAAACAATAGTCTATGCCCCCAAAGAGCTTAGCTTGAAATAAAATGTGGGGTTTGAGCTACTGACACATGTCATAGAGTAAGGAGATGGCAATCCTTCTCTGTAGGGCTCTGGAGGTTCCACCTGGAATACTGTGTTCAGTTCTTGAGATACAGAAATGTGTAAACAACATGGAGGAAGCTCAGAAAAGAGACGCTCAAATGATTAAAGGACTTGTGTTCAATATCCAACAGCATAATTTGGTCCTATGGTTCTGTGACATGAGCTGGTTTGGTTGTTATCTGAGAGAACTGGAAAGGCTATGGAATGGAAACCAAGAGACTGAGGATATGTCAATAGTGAGCTGCAGGGTGTAATTTCCAGCTCGAGGAGACATACCTGTTCTAGCTCTGATCAAACTAGCATGCTAAAAATAGAAGTGTAGCTATGTCAATATGAGTGGCAGAAGCCACTAGCTACCCTGAATATGCACCTAGAGCAGGGGTGGGCAAACTATGGCCCAGGGGGCATATCCAGCCCTACAGAAATTTTAATCCGGCCCTCGAGCTCCCACCAGGGAGCGAGATCTGGGGCTTGCCCTGCTCCGCACGTGCTGTGGCTCCACATGGCTCCTGGAAGCAGCGGCATGTCCTACCTCCAGCTCCTACATGTAGGGGCAGCCAGGGGCTCTGCACACTCCTTCTGCCCCAAGCGCCACCTCCGCAGCTCCCATTGTCCGGGAACCCATTTCTGGCCCCATTCCAGAGCCCTCACCCCCTCCCACACCCCAACCTCCAATTTCTTGAGCATGAATGGCCCGCCATACAATTTCCATACCCAGATGTGGCCCTCGGGCCAAAACGTTTGCCCACCCCTGACCTAGAGCCTTGGATGGAATAGTACTCAGGGCAGCTAGCTGCTTGTACTGCCACGCCTCACATCTATTTTTGGCATGCCAGAGCGGGTATGTCTCCTCAAGATAGAGACTGCATCTTCCAGTTCCAGGGCAGACATACCCATAGTCAAGCACGTTGTTTGTTCTGCTGATCAGGGGGCACAGGGAAATTGACCCCCAGTGGTCAAGTCATTCTCATGCATCTTCTCAGCACATGGGGTAAGCGGCATGTATTTTGAAAAATATTACGTGGTCTATTTGCTAACTCAGGTGCCCATTTCAGTACATAACCTAGTTACCTTTACATAATCATGTATTAGAAATGTATGGAAAGTCATGGAAAGCAAGATATGAACTAAAGACTAGAAAAGGAACTTTTTCAACACATGCAGTCTAGCTCTTTGTCAGGTCTTGTCCTCAGGTTTGGCTCAACTCATTATTCATTACTGCAAAATCCCTAGGAAGGATGTCAAGTTACTTTTAAAAACTAAAATCATTAACAAGTTAATTTATACCAAGCACTTGAGAATTGACAGCTTGAGAGCTAGCAAAGTAACTATTATTGAATAAAGCCCACATTCTTCTGCCTTATTCTGGGTAATATTTTTCCTTGATTATCAGAAGACAACTTTATTGTTCAGCTAAGATAAGTAGAGTATGCATTTAGGACAGAAGATCAGCCTGAATTTTTTGATCCTTCTGGGACTGACTAGAATCCCCTCATTCTGTGCTCAGATCTTTTAAGTTTGTTTGAATTGGGTAGAAGAGGGACTCTCTCTCTGCTCAGCTTGCCCTGGCCTTATAAATAAACTGGGAATCCAGTGAGATTCTGTAACTGACAGGGAAAGGGCAGAGAGAGAGCAATCCTGCTTTCAGTTACATATGTGCAACCTACTTGACTTCATTGGGGTTGTACTGATATAACTGAGGGCTGGTCTACACTACAGCTGTAAGTCCACCTACGTTACACTACTTCAGTTTCGTAAGTTAGTTAAGTAAATGAAGTCAACATAAGTTAGGTCAACTTACAGCGGTGTCTACAACTCTCCCGCTGACTTGCCTTATGCTTCTCGGGGAGCTGGAGTACTGGAGTTGACGGGAGAGCACTAGGCCATCAACTTAGTGGGTATTCACTGCTGCATTGATCACAGTAGTGCCGATCTAGCCATAAGTATAGACATGCCCTTAGAATGGAATTTGACTTGAAGTGTGGCAACTTGATTTGAGAAATGGTTTGTACAAAGTCAGAACTGGCATGATGAACATATTGGTTACCTGCTGCCAATGAGGAATGTTTCAAACTTTGAAAACACTCTCATGTGAGCTTTCAGTATAACTCTCTACCCATGCAAATCAAGCTTCATCTGAGTCATGTGGAACTGGTTGTCACGTAAAATACTGTTATTGAAGTGTCATCTCAATAGGAAAAAATACTTGACCTTAATGAAGGAAAGCACACGAGTGGGAAACTGAGGGATGAGCACATGGCACCTTGTAAAATGTATTAAGCACGTACATAGCTTTTTCCATCCATAGATCTTAAAGATCTTTACAAAGGACAATCAGTGTCATTAAAGAAGTCCCCATGATACCATCCCATGCATGGTATGAAATGGAATGGTGTTATCTTTATGATGCTAAGGAGGATAGTTTGTAGTTTTGCGTAAACCCAACAGGGATTACACACTGATTTAATGCTGCAATTTGGTTTGAAAGGGTTGGAAATGAACCAGTTCTAGCTTGAGTTTGTCCCAAACTCAAGCTTCCAATGGTATTCCCAGGGGTGCTGGAACTAAGGGTGCTGAGGGTGCTGCCGCACCCCCTGGCTTGAAGTGGTTTCCATCACATAAAAAGTTTACAGTTTGGTTCAATGGCTCTAAGCACCTCCACTATGAAAATTGTTCCAGCACCCCTGGGTATTCCCAACTCGCCCACTCTGCCATAGCTGTCAGCCCCCTCTAACCATTAGAGGCCTTGTTATACTTATTGCCGGGCAAACATCTCCATCATATTTCCATATTTATTCAACTAAAACATGGATTCACTTTTGCTGCATTGTCTTTCTGCAAAGATTCTAGCGAATGATTTGACTGGCCAGAATGTTCACAGATGTAGTGAATTTTAAGTGAATATTAGAGAATGAGTGAGCAGAGCTCCATAGACTTCAGCAAAGCTGCACTGATTTGCACCAACTGAGGACCTTGCCATAGGTGCCCTAAAGCAGATTTTGAATTTTGTAAATATGTGGATTCACACTGGCAACTTGAATCCTCTAGAAAATGTCTGCAATTAGTCTTCATATCGTGAGTCAGTCTTAGAAATTATGTAATACATTTTGAATAAGAAATACATTCAAGAAAATCATAATCAGGTAATGGGACAACTTGCCAACAGAAGAACAGGCTAAGTTCACTTAATAATTTCACTATTATAATCTCCCCAAATGCTCTGAGGGTCTGTCATAACTATAAAGGGAAGGGTAACAGCCCTCCTGTGTACAATACTATAAAATCCCTCCCAGCCAGAGACTCCAAAATCCTTTTACCTGTAAAGGGTTAAGAAGCTCAGGTAACCTGGCTGACACCTGACCCAAAGGACCAATAAGGGGACAAGATACTTTCAAATCTTGGTGGGGGGATGGCTTTTGTTTTGTGCTCTTTGTTTTGGG
This sequence comes from Trachemys scripta elegans, assembly GCF_013100865.1. Taxonomy (NCBI): domain Eukaryota; kingdom Metazoa; phylum Chordata; order Testudines; family Emydidae; genus Trachemys; species Trachemys scripta. The sequence continues at coordinate 288,749,867 of NC_048298.1, read as the reverse complement.
GGGAGTTCACTCTTGGGACTAAGAGGGACCAGACATCAATCCATGCTCTCCAAATCTTTCTGAACAAGTCTCTCATATTTCAAACTTGTAAGTACAGCCAGGCAAGGCGTGTTAGTTTTATCTTTGTTTTCTCAACTTGTAAATGTACTTTTTGCTAGGGTGTTTACCTCTGTTTGCTGTAACTTTGAACCTAAGGCTAGAGGGGGTTCCTCTGGGCACTTTAAGTTTGATTATCCTGTAAAGTTATTTTTCATCCTGATTTTATAGAGATGATTTTTACCTTTTTCTTTAATTAAAAGCCTTCTTTTTAAGAACCTGATTGATTTTTCCTTGTTTTTAGATCCAAGGGGGTTGGATCTTGATCCACCAGGAGTTGGTGGGAGAAAGGAGGGGGGATGGTTAATTTCTCCTTGTTTTAAGATCCAAGGGGTTTGGATCTGTATTCACCAGGGAATTGGTGAAGAGTCTCTCAAGGTTACCCAGGGAAGGGAATTAGCACACTGGAAGTGGTGGCAGCAGACCAGATCTAAGCTGGTAGTTAAGCTTAGAAGTTTTCATGCCGGCCCCCACATCTGTACCCTAAAGTTCAGAGTGGGGAAGGAGCCTTGACAGGGTCCCTCTGTCTCACTTTTAGATGTCTTCTCGGAAGCACTCAGATTGTATTGTGGGAATAAGTGGGGCTGGTTTGGGGACAGGTAGGTTTCCTAGCTGTACAAACACACTCACCCTACGTTAGTAAGTATGTTAGTTTATAAATGTATTGAACCTCACACTGAAATTTCCATTTGAACTGGTTTGAGGGCTGATGCAAGAACTAAAAGGAAAATTGGAGAATCAAGAATTTAAAAAAGGATGGGAAGTAACAAAGGTAGTGCTTTATTGTGTTATTGTGTATCTGCCTAACACATACAGAATTAGGAGATTTGTATCCCAAGAATGTTAGTTTTATACACAGATAAAAACGGAATATAGTATTTGGTCCTTCCAAGAATCCCACATTTCCCCAATGTTTTAATGCTATACATACTTTTTTTTTTTTTTTTTTTTTTTTACTTGTGTTGCAATTTGAAACATCAATAATCCACTCTCGGAGCACTGACAGGCTTGAGAATTTCCAGCAACTTGCAAGGCAAATCTTTGCAGAAGAAATTAGACTATGGGTTGGTTTTGTCAACTTAAGTGATAGTCCAGTGTGAATTTGAATCCTTCCTGCACTGGCAGAAGTTGCTTAGTGCACAAACAAGGGTCCAGCACTGTCTCTCCTGGACTGGTCTGCATGTTCTCTACATTAAGGGCTTGTCAATATTTACTGAGCTGCTGTGGCTCCGCTGCACCAATGCCAATGGGACAGCTTCTCCCATCGGCATCAGTACTCTACCACCACGAGAGGCAGTAGCTATGTTGATGGGAGAAGCCCTCCCGTTGACATAGCACTGTCTACAGCAGGAGTTAGGTGGGTATAACTGTGTCGCTCAGGGGAGTGGATTTTGCATATCCCTGAGCGATGTAATTATACTGACATAAATGTGTAGTGTAGACCATATGGTCTAGTGTAGACCATAAGTCCCATAAGTTTTCTCTCTCTTCAGTAGTGTTCAACATACGGATTCTTTTGGTTGGCCCTTTTAGCGTGTTCCTCCAACTGTCCAATGGCATGCTTGCCATCGCAGAAACTCTGGTTTCATTCTTACCACATGCCCCAGATATTTTCATCTTCTTTTCTGGATAAGTTAAGAGATAAGGAATCGTTAAACTCTCTGACTGATCTCAGCATAGCACATTTCATGTTTCAGTTTATTTTGCTGACTAGAAAATTAATTCTTGTTGGGTGAATTAGCCCAAGGTATGATGAAGTGTCAGGAGTAATCTTAAATGATGATGGGACGACAGCCTTGCGTTGTAACCTTTTGCATGAAATGTTACAGTGTTAGTTTTATGTCCCTGAGGGCGCCAAGTAATTTATCTTAATAAATGTGTCATTTGCCACTGAGAACATTTTTAGTTACCTTCAAATGATTTGAAAAGCCATTTTCTTAATCCAAACGCATAAATGAATGAACAGGGTTTTGCAGAATCAATAATCATGCAGTGGCTGGAAAATGGGAATTCATACAGAAATACAGATCGTTTGCTGCAACTTCGTTAAGTATACTGAAAAATAACTTCATCTTGACCCACTCTGGTGCTACAATCCATTCTGGAGAGTTGAGTGAGTGATAGAATAGAATTTAATACAGTAAAAAACTTCTTTTGTGAAAAATCAATTTAAATTGCCTTGAGTGTGAGTACTAGCACACAAAATGCTAAATGGCAAAAAGGCCATAGGCACAGCGTAATGGCAAACGGCCTAAACTAGCCAATGGGAAATACCAGTGAGAGAGGGCATGTGCTGAGCCCTGAACCTCCATCTCTGCTAGCAATCTACGAATGGGAACCAGCCACCTGGTGTCAGGCACCTTAGGCACCAAGGGTCTTTCTAGTGGGAATGGGTGAGACACCTGCCTTACTCCACACAAAATGGCCCAAGATGTCTATTATTTATCTGCAGTGGAAGTGCTGTTGCACTGCAACTCAATGGTTAGGGCACCCACCAAGAGGTGGGAGACTCTGGGTCTAGTCCCCCTGCTTCAACCACTCTTTTCTTATTTATCCACAGTGGAACAGCTTCAACCAGACAGCCTGAAGGATCAGACTATCCCCTAGGTTAGTGGTTAGAGCACTCTCCTGAGAGATCGGAGACCCCCTGTTCAGAACCTTCATTCCTCTCTGGGGCAGCAAAAAAGCTGGAGCCGGCCCTGATTGCAGTGGAGCCAAAACTGGAACTTAGGTGCCTACACCTGAAACGTAGGCAGCTAAGTTTGTGGTTTAGCTGTCTTTGTACCTTTGTGGCTCTGGGTTTTAAAAGCACAGTGTAAACTTTTATAGTGGGGGGAAAAATCTAATGAAAGAAACAGGTGTGATCAATACAAATCTTCAGCTGAAGGAAATAGCCTGGATGAGACCTGTTCTATTAATCTGCTGTCAGAATGAGATATGAAATGCCCCTTTGACAAGGGAGAGAGACCTCCTGCTTAAAGAACGAAAACACCCTTTATGTGACGAATGCTGTTGATTAGGCTTCCTTGTCCTCTGTATTGCAGGTTCTTAAGAGCGTTGTGTATGCAAAGAAAATGAACAACCTGCAAAGAAATGTAAAGAAAAAGAAATCGCCTAGGTTTGACTATAAATCCCAGGCCTCTGGGCTATTGGAAATAGTCAATTCAATACCCTTTCAGTTTCTATTTCAAGCTATCGCAGGTGCTGACTTTGGTTTTTGCTGATGGATGCTTTTGAGGAGGTGTATGTGCTGGGGGGGAGGAGGCTATTTTCAGCATATGTATACGCTTCTTTCATATTCTAGGTATTGAATATGTGTCTATCATTGGTATTGTAATGGGTGGGGAAGGGGCCTTGGGGGATGGGGCGGAGAGGAGTGGGGTTATTGTATATGTGTCTATCATTATATCTTAGTGGGTGGGGAGAAGACTTGGGGAGAGGGTGGAGAGCAGCGGCAGGGTGGAGAGCAGTGGCAGGGGAATGGGTATCGGGGAAAGAGGTGGACCAGGGCAGGCAGAGGCTCATTAGGGGCAGGGCCTCGGAGGAAGAGGTGGAGTGGAAGCCGGGTCTTTGGGCGAAGCGGGAGTGGAGCGCTGGCAGGGCCTCAGGGGGAGGACACCAAGTGGGGGCAGGGCTGCTGGGCAGAGTGGGGTGGGATGGGGCACAGGTCTGGGAGCCAGTGGCCCCCCCATTTCTTGGGAGCTTCCAGCGCTCCTGTCCCAGCCTCCCCAAATGCAAGAGTCTCACACTGTCTATGATTGTGGCTGCTGGGTGCTGAGTACCCCCTACTTTTTTCAGTGGGTGCTTGAGCCCCAGAGCACCCATGGAGTTGGCACCTATATGAACTATAATTTCAAAGCCACAACTGTGATTCAGAAGAGAAGTTCTTCCATTAAAATGTCAGCCTTTCCATTTATTTTTTGCGCCATTCACCTGATCTCTTTGTAGAAAATTGTATTATTCATAAGTGTTATTTTAAAACTCATTTGAAATTTTAAAGCATCTGTCATAACTATAAAGGGAAGGGTAACAGACCTCCTGTGTACAATACTATAAAATCCCTCCTGGCCGGAGACTCGAAAATCCTTTTACCTGTAAAGGGTTAAGAAGCTTAGGTAACCTGGCTGACACCTGACCCAAAGGACCGACAAGGGGACAAGATACTTTCAAATCTTGGTGGGGGGAAGGCTTTTGTTTGTGCTCTTTGTTTTGGGGGAGTTCGCTCTTGGGACTGAGAGGAACCAGACATCAGTCCAGGCTCTCCAAATCTTTTTGAACAAGTCTCTCATATTTCAAACTTGTAAGTAAACAGCCAGGCAAGGCGTGTTAGTTTTATCTTTGTTTTCTCAACTTGTAAATGTATCTTTTACTAGGGTGTTTACCTCTGTTTGCTGTAACTTTGAACCTAAGGCTAGAGGGGATTCCTCTGGGCTCTAAGTTTGATTACCCTGTAAAGTTATTTTCCATCCTGATTTTACAGAGATGATTTTTACCTTTTTCTTTAATTAAAAGCCTTCTTTTTAAGAACCTGATTGATTTTCCTTGGTTTTAGATCCAAGGGGGCTGGATCTTGATCCACCAGGAGTTGGTGGGAGAAAGGAGGGGGGATGGTTAATTTCTCCTTGTTTTAAGATCCAAGGGGTTTGGATCTGTATTCACCAGGGAATTGGTGAAGAGTCTCTCAAGGCTACCCAGGGAAGGGAATTAGCACATTGGGAGTGGTGGCAGCAGACCAGATCTAAGCTGGTAGTTAAGCTTAGGAGTTTTCATGCAGGCCCCCACATCTGTACCCTAAAGTTCAGAGTGGGGAAGGAACCTTGACAGCATCTCCCTGATACTTTCTTATTTAAATTACATATTGTTCACCAAGTGTCAAGGAAAAGGAGGAAGGTAATTCAGGTGAAAAACTAGCCATTGTGCCAGCAAGAAACCTTTTTCTTGGCACTACTTATGTTCTTCTGTTGAACTCTTTGGTTTATATTCAATTCTGAAATTTGGGTTCAATTAAAAGGGCAAGATATTTGCTTAAGTGTTGTTTGTTATGCTCATCTACATACAAATTTGGGTAGATCACTACACTATTCTTGTTCGGGTTGCAAGCACTTTTTAGAGGACAAGATTAGAATTCAAAAAAACCACAACAAATTGGAGAATTGGTCTGAATTCATGAAGATAAAATTCAATAAAAATAAGTGCAAAGTACTTAACTTAGGAAGGAAAATCAAATGCACAACTACAAAATGGGGAATGACTGGCTAGATAGTAGTACTGCTGAAAAGGATCTGGGGTTATAGTGGATCACTAATTAAATGAGTCAACAATGTGATGGAGTTGTGACAAAGACTAATATCATTCTTAGGTGTCTTAACAGGTGTGTCATATGCAAGACACTGGAGGTAATTGCCCACTCTTCTTGGCACTGGTGAAACCTCATCTGGAATACCATGTCCCACTCAGGGCACCATGCTTTAAGAAAGATGTAGGCAAATTGGAGAGTCCAGAAAGAGAATAAAAAATGATAAAAGGTTTAGAAAACCTGACCTACGAGGAAAAGTTAAATTTGTACGTTTAGTCTAGAGAAAAAAAAAAGACTGAAGAGGGAACCTGTTAGTCTGCAAATATGTTATGGGCTGTTAAAAAGAGGATTGGGATCAATTTTTCTCCATGTCCGCTGAAGGTGAGACAAGAAGTAATGGGCTTAATCTGCAGCAAGGGAGATTTAGGTTAGATATTAGGAAAAAACTATCTGACTATGAGGATAGTTAAGTACTGGAATAGGCTTCCAAAGGAGTCATGGAATCCTCATCACTGGAGAACTTTAAGAACAGGTTGGACAAACACCTGTTGGGGATGGTTTCGGTTTACTTGGCCCTTTGTCAGTGCAGGGGGTTGGACTTGATGATTGCTCAAGATCCCTTCCAGCCCTACATTACTATGATTTTATGAAAACTACACAGCAAGTGGTTGAGATAAATAAATACCCCAGCAGATCCTCCTGTAACCTGGAAAGGGAGAAGAGAAGAAGAATCAATGAAGTCAACTAGGAACTTTGTCATGTAATCTAATTTATCTAGAAAACATGTCAATAATACAGTGGTGGGAATTAAAGATATAGTGGAATTGGAAAAGGTTCAGAAAAGGGCAACAAAAATTATTAGGAGTATGGAACAGCTTCTGTATGAGGAAAGACTGGGACTTTTCAGCTTGGAAAAGAGACAACTAAGGGGGGATATGATAGAGATCTATAAAAGCATGACTGGTGTGGAGAAAGTAAATAAGAAAGTGTTAGTTACTCATCCTCATAACACAAGAACTAGGGGTCACCAAATGAAATGAATAGGCAGCAGATTTAAAACAAACAAAAGGAAGTATTCTTTACATAACACACACAGGCAACCTGTGGAACTCCTTGCCAGAAGTGTTCAAAAAAAGAACTAGATAAATTCATAGAGGATAGGTCCATCAATGGCTATTAGCCAGGATGGGCAGGGATGGTGTCCCTAGCCTCTGTTTGCCAGAAGATGGGAATGGGCAACAGGGGATGGATCACTTGATGATTACCTGGTCTGTTCATTCCCTCTGAAGCACCTAGCATTGGTCACTGTCAGAAGACAGGATACTGGGCTAGATGGACCTTTGGTCTGACTCAGTATGGCCATTCTTTTGTAATGGGCTTAAATTGCATCAAGGACGGTTTAGGTGTGCATTAGGAAAAACTTCCTAACTGTCAGGATGGTTAAGCACTGGAATAAATTGCAGAGGGAGGTTGTGGAATCTCTGTCATTGGAGGTTTTTAAGAGCAGGTTAGACACTTGTCAGGGATGGTCTAGAATAGATAATACTTAGTACTGCCATGTGTGCAGGGGACTGGGCTAGATGACCTCTCAAGGTCCCTTCCAGTCGTACGGTTCTATGATTCTACGATTCTAAGAAAACCCAGAGCTTGACTGTAAATGTGTTATTTCAGCAAAGGAAGGTTACTCACATTTCAATTCTTTTGCTGTTGAAGTTTACAATACTATATTTTATCTGCCATCAATAGTGCTGTGATTTAGAACTGAATGTAAGAAAGCTAAAAGAATCTATTCTTTCCTGAGGATACAAAACAATTGTTTGTCATAAGTCTCTCACTCATTTTTTTTTCTTTTTAAGTTAACACAGTGAAATTATTGTGGTGATCTATTCTCCTGCAGTGCCTCTTAAAAATCAGTGACTAAATCATGCCCCATAGAACCATCCAAGGAGGGGACTCTAGCCATGTGGAAGCTGGGTCAGTAACTTTGTGGGAGCTGATGGGAATAAACTGCCACATGGAAGAGAGATGCCATGTTCTTGTAGCCATGCTGGTCCCAAGATAGGAGAGAGACAAGATGAGTGAGGTAATATATTTTATTGGACCAACTTCTGTTGGTGAGAGAAAAGCGTTTGAGCTTACACAGAGGGTGTCAATTGAAGTTCGTAACAGTACTGCTAGCCACCACTGTTAAAAAATCATGAGTCAGGTCCTCAAAAATCATGAGATTGTCTGAAATTATAAATTTGGGGGCCTTATCTATTTGCATTCTGGTGTTGTAGCCTTTCGGGCTCACATTTTCAAGATTTTCTCCACAACCACAAGGTCTAGAAAGTAGGGCTATCAAATGATTAAAAAAAGTAATCGCGATTAATCACAAGATTAAAAAAAAGGCGATTAATCACGGTTTTAATCGCACTGTTAAATAATAATAGAGTACCATTTATTTAAATATTTTTGGATGTTTTCTACATTTTCAAATATATTGATTTCAATTACAACACAGAATACAAAGTGTACAGTGCTCACTTTATATTATTATTTTTATTACAAATATTTACACTGTAAAAAATAAATAGTATTTTTCAATTCACCTCATACAAGTACTATAGTGTAATCTCTTTATCGTGAAAGTACAACTTACAAATGTAGATTTTTTTTTTACATAACTGCACTCAAAAATAAGGTGACTTTGTAAATAAGAAGCAGGTAGCAGTATCTCCCATAAATGTAAACAAACTTGTTTGTCTTAGCAATTGGCTGAACAAGAAGTAGGACTGAGTGGACTTGTAGGCACTAAAATTTTATAGTGTTTGTTTTGGAGTGCAGTTATGTAACAAAAAAATCTACATTTGTAAGTTGAACTTTCACGATAAAGAGATTGCACTACAATACTTGTATGAGGTGAATTGAAAAATACTTTTTGTTTCTTTTTTACAATTCAAATATTTGTAATCAAAATAATAATATAAAGTGAGCACTGTACACTTTGTATTCTGTGTTGTAATTTAAATTAATATATTTGAAAATGTAGAAAAATATCCAAAATATTTATAATAAATTTAAATTGGCATTCTATTATTGTTTAACAGAATGATTAAAACTGTGATTGATCACAATTAATTTTTTAATTTAGTTAATTTGTTTTGAGTTAATTACGTGAGTTAACTGCAATTAATTGACAGCCCTACTAGAAACTTTTTTTTTTTTAAATGAAAGCTGAGATTTTCATATAATCACATAAATTCAGGAGCTGGTGCCTTAAGAAGAGCACCATATATCACAAAATTAGCACTAAAATTGTGAGAGTTGGCAACAGTGCTAAGCAGCATGTCCGGGAACCTTCCTATGACAAGGAAGAAAGCCAGCAAAGGAAGATGACTGTATTTCATTTTCCCCTGGGAAAGTTGTTACAGAGATTCTGCAACTTCAGGAAAGTTAACTGCCTCAGGCTGTATAACTTTTAGTGTGCTGTCAGCCTCCTGCTGACATGTAGGCCATGTTCATTGCCAAGGAACTGAGGAAAGCTGTAGGGGGCCTGAAGTCACTCAGCTATACTGGCAGGGATCCAGAGAAGGGACTGGGTTGGAGGTCCTGTAATTAGCATGGCGACCCTAGCTTGCTGAGGATCACCCAATATCTATGGAGATTACTTTGATTAACCCATGCAGTGGGAAATCCTAGGAAAACCACACAAGGATCCTTGCATGGTTTTCTGTTCCCTTATAGGGGAATTTCTATAGAAACAGGTGTTCTGGGCTATTTAATATTTAAAAATAATCTATAATAATACATTTCTCCTCAGGAACTTTCCTGCAGTGGTCACAGCAAGCTTGTATTGTGATGCCACTAATACCACCAACTCTGACGGCAAGAACAGAAATGTCAATGTCAGGCAACAGAGGAGATACCAAGTTTATTTGACTTGATAGTTGTTGGTCTGTTGGGACCTTCCTAACTAATTAGTGAATAATTAGAAATGTACACTCTTTTGCTGCCTTTTTGCTGATATACAGTGGACAATCATCATAATATCTGAAAATCTCTTCGTAGGGGAACAATTGTTGATCTAATAGGTCATTTCCACAATTATGATCATCCTTTAGGGCCAGACTGATACTATTAGTGAAATTGAATAGTTCTTTACACCATGGGTAGTCTCCCATTAAAGTCCACAGAGGTACTTGTGGCATAAGATACTACTCAGTGTGAGTAATTCTGGCCCATAATGTTTGCCTAAGGGACAATACAGCTTTTGGATAAAATCCACAGCTGTTGTAAATTAGTTTTGCTCCAGTGTCTTCACAGCTGGGGTGTGGCTGTATGCCTTTAAATAACTCACAGCTAGATGCTAATTTTTAAAAGAATATTAGGAGTGAAAAAAATAAGGAGAATTGAAGATAATGGGCCACTTTCTCCATTGTTAGAATGGGTTTCTACCAGTGCAATTCCAGAATTAGGCCCAGCATTTGTTTTATACAGAAAGTAATATTCTTCTAGGGCGTGATTCTCCTGACATACTGGTGTAAATCAGGATTAACTCTATTGAAGTAAATGGAGCTACACTGGTGGAAAACCCATGTGTGTAAAAAGAGAATCTAGAACTTGGACATAAAATCCAGAACACAAACCAAGCAGTATTGTCTTCATGTTCTTTACTATGATACTGTTGGATATTTTCAAATGTTAGTACCTCTCTAATTATAACTCATTGATTTGACATGTACATGTAGGGCACATCCACACTGCACACTTCTTTCAGTGGCATATAGTGTACATAAAAACATAGTCCCCCTTAGCAAGGGTATAAATAGCAATGTAGGTCGTGAGGGATGGCTTAGGCAAGGAAAGACATGCCTGAAGGGTGTGGGTATGTACATACTCTACATGGCTCTCTACATGCCCAAGCCCTGCCTCCCGGTCTATACTGCTATTTTTAGCAGTGTAGTGTCCCAGTGCCTCCCTGCTGTTGGAGCCCTTCCCCACTGCAGTGGGGAAAGGCTCTGGTGGCAGGAAAAGCTCAGCCTTTCCCCACTGCCTCCCCATTGCCAGAGTCTTACCCTGAGGTGAGGAGAGACTTCAGCAGCTTCCTGCTGCCGGAGCCTTTCACTGACATGTAGCTACACACTTCGATGTGGATGCAGCCTGCTTTTCACTTCTGTGTATACATGTACACTATACACTGCCACCAGTATAGTGCAGATGTAGCCACAGACTACGAGAAATGTTGGCACACATGGATATCATTACAAGATTCAGAACCCATCCCTCTTATCAGCATCCCCTGTTGGCTAGTTTAGGTGGCTGTGTGCCTAGCAATACTGGCTTTTGTGGATCCCAGTCTTAGGCACACATCTTCCCATTCATTGTATAGGGAGCCTAAATGCCTAAGTCAGAGTTTGTGGATCCCGTTGTTGTTCTGGTGATTTTCTAGGCACCTTAAAAGTTAGGCTTTGCAATGCCTAACTCATTTTTTGGATCCGGGCCTTAATCACTCTGTACTTCACTTTCACCATCTGTAAAATAGAATAAATAATGCTTACCTCCCTCACAGGGGCATTGTGAGGCATAACTGATTAATGAAAGTGTGTGAAGCACTCTTGAAAGACTATTATTATTAAAATGTCATGCTAATAGCACTGAGGTGAAAGTGTGAGAAGGAAGTGAAGGGGATGGTGAGGTGGCATTTATGGGGAGCAGGGGATTTATGCTTTTTCAGGGTATCAACATAAAATCAGGGGAAACTCAGAGGCTTTGACTCATCTGGGTTCATTGAGTCCTTAACTTCACAACAAAACCCAGATGATGTAAACCCAGTGAACGTAAACCACCAGTTCAGGACAGTTCTGGTGTTTTGTTCATGAAGTACATGGATCTATTGTGCAATCTGTGTTAAGGAAATTTAGAAGATGCTGCCGAAATGTCCATAACACTGGCTCTTGACTGGCTTCTATATATTATTGTTTCTCATCACACGGTCTTACTGAATTTTATTCAACTCTCATATGCCTTTACATATAAAGACTTTCGTTAAATTTCATCAGTGCCACTGGCAGAGATAATTCAGCTGAAGGAACAATATCTTTTTTTCATTAACACATATGTTTTTCATCTGGTAAGGGCTTTTTACTATTGTAAATGAAAATGAAATCCAGAGTTTAAACATAGTTTTAGTTTTTGGAAAGAGTTTGAAGAAAATCAAAAAAGTCTGTGTCTTTCATCTTCAGGACAGATTACTTTAGAGGGATAATTAGCCTCTATATGATCATTTTTGCTTCTTATTAAAGTTGTGAATAGCAGTTATTTATATGCCACACTTTATATTATGAATCTGCATTGACATTCTTAATAAAGGCAAAGGTTAGAGAAAATATTAATATCGAAATAGAGTTTGGGGAAACTTCTAAGAAATGAGTAATTTCTTTAAATTTCCAAAGCTCTTAAATCATTTAAAGCATTGATTAATTCTCACTTCACCTTTGTTAGGTGAGTAGGTATTATTATCCACATTTTACAATTGGATCAATTGTGGAAGAGAGAGGCTAAGTGAAATATTCAAGGTCATATGACAAATAAGTAGAAAAACTGAAGTGCTGACACGCTGATCTTTGCTCTAACCACTAGACAGTACTTCTTTCATCAAACATTCCTACTTAAACAATTATGAGAAATGCATTTTTATGAGTGTGTTTGACAAATTGCACTATTAGTAACTATGGAAGATAGAAAACAATATTTTTTGATATGTATGTCTAGAGATGGGGCTTTGGAAAGGTATAGATATTCCTACTTCTTGAAGCATGTTTTGCATGTACAGTACACTGAGATTAATTGATAGTCTTTATTCAGTTTGGGCCTGATCCAAAGCTGGTTGAAGTGAAAGGTGATGTCAATGAGGTTTGGATCAGGTGTCTAAGGCTTAGGCACAGCGGTACTTCTTAAATTCCTTTAAAAATTCTTCTGTAGGGCTGTAAGGGACTTCAAGAGGTCATCTAGTCCATCCCCCCAGACTGAAGCAGGCTTAAGTATGCCTAGACCATCCCTGACAGGTGTTTATCTAACTTGTTCTTAAACCTACAAGGACAGGGATTCAACAACCTCCCAAGGTAACGTGTTCCTGTGCGTAACTATCCGTATAGTTAGAAAGCTTTACCTAATATTCAATTGAAATCTCCCTTGTCGCAAGCTAAGTGGGTTACTTCTTGCCCTAACCTCTGTGGACATGGAAAACACCTTCTTTATAATAACCTTTAACATATTTGAAGACTGTTATCATGTCCCCCCCTCAGCCTTTTCTTCCATAGCCTAAACAAGCCCAATTCTTTCAACCTTTCCTCACAGGACATTTTTTCTAAACCTCTTATCATTTTTGTTGCTCTCCTCTGGACTCTCTCCAATTTGTTACACCTTTCTTAGGGCTTGTTTTCACTACTGTGCTAAATTGGCACCGCTGCATCAATGCAGTGGCGCTGCTCTATCGCATCTGGTGAAGCCGCATTATGTCGACGGGACAGTGCTCTCCCTTTGACGTAATCACTCCACCTCAATGAGAGGCAGGGGCTGTCGGCGGGGGACACCACTTTAAGTCAATGTAACTTACATTGCTCAAGGGGGTGGTTTTTTCACACCTCTGAGCGACGTAACTTACCTCAATTTAAGTGGTCCTGTTAATACAATCTAGAATGATATTTACCTTTTTTGCAACAGCATCGCCCTGTAGACTCATTAAGTTTGTGATTCCCTATAGCTCCAGATCCCTTTCAGCAGTACTACTGTCTCACCAGTTATTTCCTACTTTGTATTAGTGCATTTGACTTTTCCTTCCTAAGCATAGAACTTTGCACTTGTCTTTATTGAATTTCATCTTGTTGATTTCAGACCAATTCTCCAATCTATCAAGATCATTTTGAATTCTAATCCTGTCTTCAGACGTGCTTTCAACCCTCCCCCACCAGCTTTGTGTTATCTGCAAATGTTATGTGCATACCCTCCACTCATATAAGTTGTTAATGAAAACACCAAATAGTACCGTACCAGGACAAACCCCCACGGGACCCCACTAGATACATCCTTGCAGTTTGACAGCGAACCATTGATAACTCCTCTTTGATAATAGTCTTCAACCCGATCAGGCCCCGTGGAAGGAAGGAAGAAGGGATATTGTACAACCGGGTGTTTCCAGTGAGGCAATCTGAAATGGAAGCTCCAAGAGTTCCTTTTAAATCAAAAATAGCAGAGCCTTGGAATTTCTTTTGTCAGTGTGATGATGGACCTACGCCTACTGCGTCTAATTCCTAACTGGGATCACACATCACAGCCACGTCCCTTAGCATAACCAGAGCCTCAGGTACAGAACCACCTGATCAGCATCCTGTACAGCAGACAGGAGAAGATCAAGAATGAGCTCTCAGAACTGGAGACTCTCATACAATACCAGCCTTCTACACAAACTTCCACGTGGCTGGACTTTACAAAAATGAGACAAGCCATTTACAATGCACATGTCACTTCTCTACAGAGGAAAAAGGACTGTAAGCTATCTAAACTAATACCTGCCACTGGGGGCTATAACAATGGTACCCTCAACTCATCTAACAACATTGTCAATCTTTCCAACCACACACTTAGCCCAGCAGAAGAGTCTGTCCTATCTCGGGGACTCTCTTTCTGTCCCACCATCCCCACGAACATGATACAGTTCTGCGGTGATCTGGAAGCCTACACTGACCCACAGGAACCCTCCTACCAACACTACAAGAAGAAGAACTCTGCATGGACTCCTCCTGACGGTCGAAATGACAGACTGGACCTCTACATAGAGTGTTTCCGCAGACGTGCACAGGCTGAAATTGTGGACAAACAACATCACTTGTCCCATAACCTCAGCCGTACAGAATGCAATGCCATCCACAGCCTCAGAAACAACTCTGACATTATCATCAAAGGGGCTGACAAAGGAGGTGCTGTAGTCATAATGAACAGGTCAGATTATGAACAGGAGGCTGCCAGGCAACTCTCCAAGACCACATTCTACAGGCCACTATCCTCTGATCCCACTGAGGAATACCAAAAGAAACTACACCATCTGCTCAAGAAACTCCCAGCTACAGTACGGGAACAAATCTACATGGACACACCCCCAGAACCCCGACCAGGGGTATTCTATCTGCTACCCAAGATCCATAAACCCGGAAACCCTGGACGGCCCATCATCTCAGGCATTGGCACTCTGACAGCAGGATTATCTGGCTATTTGGACTCTCTCCTCAGACCCTATGCTACCAGCACTCCCAGCTATCTTCGAGACACCACCGACTTCCTGAGGAAACTACAATGCATTGATGTTCTTCCTGAAAACACCATCCTGGCCACCATGGATGTAGAAGCACTTTATACCAATATTCCACATGAGGATGGACTACAAGCTGTCAGGAACAGTATCCCTGATGAGGCCACAGCAAGCCTGGTGGCTGAGCTTTGTGACTTTGTCCTCACCCACAACCACTTCAGATTTGGGGACAACTTATACCTTCAAGTCAGTGGCACTGCTATGGGTACCCGCATGGCCCCACAGTATGCCAACATTTTTATGGCTGACTTAGAACAACGCTTCCTCAGCTCTCGTCCCCTAGTGCCCCTCCTCTACTTGCGCTACATTGATGACATCTTCATCATATGGACCCATGGAAAGGAGGCCCTTGAAGAATTCCACCTGGACTTCAACAATTTCCACCCCACCATCAACCTCAGCCTGGACCAGTCCACACAGGAGATCCACTTCCTGGACACTACAGTACAAATAAGTGATGGTCACATAAACACCACCCTATACCGGAAACCTACTGACTGCTATACATACCTACATGCCTCCAGCTTCCATCCAAGACACATCACACGATCCATTGTCTACAGCCAAGCCCTAAGATACAACCGAATTTGCTCCAACCCCTCAGACAGAGACAAACACCTACAAGATCTTTATCAGGCATTCGTAAAACTACAATACCCACCTGGGGAAGTGAGGAAACAGATTGACAGAGCAAGACGGGTACCCAGAAATCACCTACTACAGGACAGGCCCAACAAGGACAATAACAGAACACCACTGGCCATCACATACAGCCCCCAGCTAAAACCTCTCCAGCGCATTATCCACGATCTACAACCTATCCTGGAAAATGATCCCTCACTCTCACAGACCTTGGGAGGCAGGCCAGTCCTTGCTTACAGACAACCCCCCAACCTGAAGCAAATACTCAACTACACACCACACCACAGAAACACCAACCCAGGAACCTATCCCTGTAGCAAACCTCGTTGCCTACTCTGTCCCCATATCTACTCTGGCAACAGCATCAGAGGACCCAACCACATCAGCCACACCATCAGGGGCTCATTCACCTGCACATCCACTAATGTCATATATGCCATCATGTGCCAGCAATGCCCCTCTGCCATGTACATTGGCCAAACCGGACAGTCCCTCCGCAAAAGAATAAATGGACACAAATCGGATATCAGGAATGGTAACATACACAAGCCAGTAAGTCAAGTATCAGGGGGTAGCCGTGTTAGTCTGTATCTACAAAAACAACAAGGAGTCTGGTGGCACCTTAAAGACTAACAGATTTGTTTGGGCATAAGCTTTCGTGAGTAAAAACCTCACTTCTTCGGAAGCCAGTAAGTGAACACTTCAATCTCCCTGGTCATTCTATTACAGATTTAAAAGTCACTATCATTGAACAAAAAAACTTCAGAAACAGACTTCAAAGAGAAACAGCAGAACTAAAATTCATTTACAAATTCAACACCATTAATCTGGGCTTGAATAGGGACTGGGAGTGGCTGGCTCACTACAGAAGCAGCTTTTCCTCTCCTGGAATTGACACCTCCTCATCTATTACTGGGAGTGGACTACATCCACCCTGATTGAATTGGCACTGTCAACACTGGTTCTTCACTTGTGAAGTAACTCCCTGCTCTCCATGTGTCAGTATATAATGCCTGCATCTGTAACTTTCACTCTATGCATCCGAAGAAGTGAGGTTTTTACTCACGAAAGTTTATGCCCAAATAAATCTGTTAGTCTTTAAGGTGCCACCAGACTCCTTGTTGTTCAGGTACAGAAGGTTAGAAAAAGCCCCAAATGTGCAAACAAATAATTTCTAGGTTCAGACATCCTGACTAAGGATTTTAGCTTATGCTTCCTAGAACACAAACTCTCATTAAAGAAATGCAGACATGTATGATATAAGTGAATGAAGCATTCATTAAAAACAATTTAGATATATAGATTGAAGAGTTTCTTGCAACATTAGAAATTATAAGTAAAGCAAACCTATCTAAATAGTGTAAGAAGATGATGATGGACGTATTTAGGTCATGCTTTATGCAGGCCCAGATTAAAGAACTTTGGGGCCCTGTACATGATGGATATTGGGGGTTCCCCACCTTCCTTAAAGTAGAGCTCTGCTCCAGCTGCTGCCAGCCCTGCACAGCATGCTGAGCTCCTGTGCAGGGCCTTCTCAGCAACGCACCCTTGCCCCAGA
The DNA here is from genome assembly GCF_013100865.1 of Trachemys scripta elegans. Lineage (NCBI taxonomy): Eukaryota > Metazoa > Chordata > Testudines > Emydidae > Trachemys > Trachemys scripta. The sequence goes on along the minus strand of NC_048298.1, from coordinate 288,732,929 downwards.
CATACCAACCCCACCTTTCACTGATCCCAGAATGCACCTCCCATTCCACCCCACTCCACACAGGCTCCTGAATGCCACTCTCACCACAATTGCCAACTGTCACGCAGTAAATAAGCTCCCCGACTTTCACAATAAGCCAAAAGTCAAGCTAATCCCATTTTGAAACAAGGCCAAAACAAGCCAATCCCTAAGAACAGCAACACTCTATGCGACTAGATCCCCCTGGCGTGCAGTCTGGGACTTTGGTGGGCCCGCTGTGCACCCCTGACTCTCTCCCCTCCCCTTCTCCTTGCTTGCCGGGAGCTGATTAAAAAAAAAAAGAAGAAACAACAAGCTGCAACAATCTACAAGCCAAAAACTAGTCAACAAGCAACTCACAAACTAATTAAGCCAAAAACAAGCCCAATTTCTGCGTTTTTTTCCACAGATTTGGCATGTCTGACTCTCACCCACATATACCACAATAACCCTCTACCAGCCCCCACTTATTCTGACAACCTGCCCGTCCCATCACAGCAATCCTGCAATACATCCTGCTCGATGCAGCCCCCAACAGCTCAGCCCCACTGGCCATAGCTCCAACATCCCAGCCCCCAACCTCACTGCCTCCTAATGCCACCACAACTCACCTCACTGCACACCTACAGCTCCCTCTTGCCCTAACCCAACACCCTCAGCCTCTCATCCATTGCCCCCAGGACCTTCCCAGGCACTCACTGGTATAACTTGGCTCAGTGTTCCACTCGGGTGCTGGGCTAAGGAAGCTCCTGCCAATCCCAGCTGCCCAGCTCTGCTCACTCCCATCTCCTGCCCTGCCACTCACTCACATGGCCCTTTGCCACTTACATTTGGCCTGGCTGCCCCATCACTGTGATGGAGGGGGGCATGCCCTAATTTGAGTGAGTGGCATTGCGGTCTGGCGCATGAGGTCACAGCGCTGCTCAGGTTTTATTTTTTTTCTCCCAGTTAGGGTGACCAGATGTCCCGATTTTTGGGTCTTTTTCTTGTATAGGCTCCTATTACCTCCCACCCCGTCCTCATTTTTCACACTTGCTGTCTGGTCACCCTACTCCCAGTGGTCAGGGGCCCTCCTGAGATGGGGTCCCTGTGCAAGCACATTGATTAATCCAGGCCTGGCTATACCAATGCCACCAAAACAACCTTCACATCAAGTGACAATATGCACACCACATGGAAGGAGAAAAAGAGGGTGAGCAAGCGAAACATAACCTAGAACACAAAGGAAAGAAGCCAAATCCATCAACATGACACTCAGGAGCCTGAACAGACAGCACAAGACCAAAATAAATGGCAGAAAATGGTGGACACCCTATGCACCTGAGGGTGCAGGAGGATAAAGAAAGAAAGAAGAAACTCTTTAGAGCAGAGATCTTGTCTGACTTTGTTTTAGTGCAGCACCTAGCACAATGGAACCCTAATCCTAATCGGGGATTTTGTGTGCTGCCACTATATAAATATGAACCAATTGTACTAATAATAATACAACACTTTGCTGAGTAGCCCCTGTGTGCCATCATACAATTTACAGGAAAAGTTAAGTATTGCTCAGGTTTAAACAACAGCAAATGGCTAAGTACGCTAGAAAATCTATAATATATTATCCCTGACAGATGTCCTCAATACAATGGGCCTGATTCCACTGTCTTCCACGGAATTACACCAATGTAATTAAACAAGAAATTAACTCTTGGATGTTTCCATGTTATCAAAGCAGATTTAGTGTCTCGCTGTAAAAAGAGCGAAGTAGAAATAAGCCACTTAGGAGAAATATGTTAAGATTCTCAAAAGACTAAAGATCATAGTCAAAGGAATCCAAAAATCAGAGAAGCCGAGCAGATTTGGCTACTCACAGAATGAGAATGCATCTGTTCTAACCTACAATTAATTAATTATTGTAGAATATAGTAGGACAGAATTTAGTTTTGATAAAATAATAGTTTAAGATCAGGAAGATATAACCTACGAATATAAGTAGAATGATAATAAGAGGAGATAAACAGGGTTAGAAATTGAAGTCAGAACATTGCTAAGAAGGTGAATAGGACATTTAATGAAGCAAAGGAATCCATGGAAAATTAGGGAGAACATTGAGAAAGAAATGGTAACCTAATAATAATAGCCTTACATTTATTCAGTGACTTTCATCCCAGAGGGGCCCACAGCATTTTACAAAATGATAGACAAACTAAATAGACAGATCACTTTACCCACTGCTGAACTGCTGCTGCCTTTGGTGTAAACAGCCATTTAACAATTCACACAAACACTGCAGAACCATCTGGGACTGGAAGAATACATTTGGAACAGCAGGCAGACAAGATGCAATTATCTGAGTGAGAATTTGGCTAGGACACTGGCTTTAAGAACCTACTCTTTGAAAAATAGAATGGAAGTGTGTGCTCTCTCTTTCTCTCTCTTTCGTTTAAATCATATACTTTCTGTTGGAATTACTTTAATTTGATATAAGGGGGAAAACCAGAACAAAAATAAAGTTCCATGAGAGGACACAGCTTATGTCTCTTCTGCTATAGGTTGCATCTGAACTAAACCCCATCTCTTCTCTCTTTCATATGGGTCCCTCATCTTTATATCCGTGCCACCCTATCTTTCTCTCTCTCTCTCTCTCCCCCACACACTTTCTTATTTTTCATAGATTCAGGCATTTTATGGCCAGAAGGGAGCATTGTGATCATCTAGTCTGACCTCTTGTATAACACAGGCCATAGAAATTCGCTGAATTAGTTCCTGCTTCAAATCCAATCCCTATGGTTAAACCGGAGCCTATTGTAGTAACAGCAGGGTTTTTTCAGGACCTGAGTCAAATGTTTTATTACTGTTTAATTAAAGTCCCTTTTAATTAAGGTTGTTTTTACCTCATTGTCATTTGATCAGGGAAAACAAATTTGGTGTGGTTTATTGGCTTTTAATCAAGAACATAAGCAATTATAATGTTAGTTAATTTATCATACTTCCCTAAACTACTAAACAATATGAAAATTAGATTGAGGTTACCACGTAAATCAAGTTAGTCAAATCAAGAAGTTAATAATAATACAAATTAAAATTGGTTAACTAAAAGAAAACAATTTGAGACAAACAATTGGGAAAATCATTGCATGAGAACAATTAATAATCAAATCACAAAGCTAACACCAATGATTGAATGGCTTACCATGTCTTTCTATCCCTATGCAGTTTATTTAGCAGCTTATACTTTCCTCCATGGCAATAATGGGTTACGGTTGGAATCTTTACATACTCAAGGTGACCTCTAGTGATCTGTAATAAGCTTTGCTTTGAACCTGGCTTAATCGATGCCAAATGGTAACTTGCACTACAAGCTTATACCCACATATTATTACTGCCACCACTCCTGCCTAGAAAGGCGAGGACAAGTCTTTCCTGCCAGGTGTCACTGCACAGACATTCCGTTAAGGAAACAAAAAGAGGAAGAAGTTACTTAGAAATAGAACGGGGATCTGCTCTTCAGCTTGGCTGGTATGTGGAGCCTCAGAGTCAGTCAGGAACTGCACGGTGGGGAACCAGGAGATGTCTTTTTGCTCAGGCACCATCACGCTAGCGGGCATTGTCCTCTGGTTGACTGGCTGCTCTGTGATATCTCTACTTTCTTTGGGGGTGGGCAGGGGGGAAAGCAGGAGTGTGAGCCCTGTGGTTGTCCTTGTGGTGATCTCAGGAGAAGCACACTTCTTCATTTGTCTGATCTTTAAAGGTTGAAACTCAAACTGGTATCAACCTGCATTGTCCAGTTCTTGGTCAAGGGAAATCAGTCTGACCTTTGGTACACTCTAGGACCCTGCTTCTTAGGGTACTGGTTCTTTGTCACATCCACAGATCCATGTGTTTTTCCTAAGCAAGCAATAATAGGGGAATAACAGGAGATGATGACTCTACCAAAATGATCTTGACTCCCCTTATCTAGGTCAACAGTCTGGGCTCCTAAATGACTTCTTGACCATTAAGGCCTGTCTACTTTCCTGGTCATAATTTATGACCCATTGTCCTTTGACTTAGAAAAGTTATTCCTTACTCATTCACACATCTCATGAGTACACTTTCTTAAGGCCTATGAGACCTCATGACCACAGTAAGCCAGTACAGAACAATCTGGGAAACTGTGTGATAGATTATTTCACTCTATCAACCCTCAAAACCAAACTGCTTCAAAAGCTACTTGTTATATTCCATTAACATAAACTCATTAAAATATGGAAAATTAAATTTTATATTTAATGTCTACATTACTATGAGCCTACACGCCTACAATATATAACCCGCTGATTTAAAAATATCTAACTTTAGTAGCTGCTGTTTAACATCCTCCTTAATTACTGTTGGAATGGAAAGTATTTATCATGGTTATCATCAGATATGAATACATCATCTGGCTTTTTCCCAAATACAGAATGGAAATATTTATTGAAAACTTATGCCATTTCTGCATTATTATTGACAATTCTACCATTTCCATCTATTGCTAGATTCCTTTTGTTCCTGATTTAAAAAAAAAATCGTATTGTCCGTAACACGTAATATGTAAACCTTGACCCACACTTTAATCCTACAGACCCCATTCTTCACACATTTTGATTTTTCACCCCCAATTTCCCAATTCCAGATCTGCTGCCTGAAGTCTCTGCTATCCCTGCATCCATTTCATACATATTGTTTGTAATTTTTTTTATTGCCGCTTTCACTTTCCCCTCTAAACCAGGCTGTTTTTAACCAGCATAAACTTTTTTGAATTATGGGATTGTGGCTTTTTGGACATCTACTAAAATGTTATTAAAGAATTCCCAATTATCATTCACAATTTTTGGTTTAAATTGTTTTTCCCAGCTGATATAGCTCATAATTGATTTTGGCTTTGTGAAACTGGCCCTTTTAAAGCATCAAGCATATCTATTCTTGGGTGGGATTTTAGTCTGTTTATATAATAAATGCAATCCAGTTATGATTACTTGCACCTAAGCAACCACTAATTTTTAGTTCTGTGAGCAATTCCTCTTCAATCATCACAATGAGGTCTAGTACAGAGTCCCCCATATTAGATACAACACTTTTTGAGTTAGGAAATTGTCATCTATATTTTTTTAAAAATCCAAGGGTATTTTGGAACTGGCAGCATGAGATCTAGAGCATTTGTCACTCAGATTGAAGTCCTCCATGATAACACTTTTTTTTCCCTGTACATACTATAGAATGGTGTTCCAGAAACCAGTCGTCCTGTTCGCTAGTGGGATTTGGTGGTCTTTAGCAGACACCAACTAGTACCTCATCTGTGTTTTACCTGTTAGAACACTGATCCATAAACATACAGGATCATTTGCTTCCAAGCTGTCAGTGACCTGGAAATAGGTAATGACATTTTGACATATAGTGCCATGCCCCCATCTCTTTTGCTCACTTGAGTATTCCTAAATAGGTTATAAACACTGATTTTTAACACTTTTTCTCCTTGCCTCAGTCTTCCTCCATTCTTTTCTCTCTGGCCTATCCATTTCTCTTCCCTTATTTTTTCCCAATGGCCTCCAGTGGTGTGCCATTTATGTATGCAAGGTGTCACACACTAGGGTGTAGGCGGTGCATCCTAGTGATTGGAACAAGAGTATCACCAAGTGGTTGGAGAAGAATCAGGGGACAGAACCAGAGGTGTGGGGTCAGGGGATAAGCCAATGTTTGGAGACAGGAGCCAGGAATTCAGAGGAAGGTAGGGTCTAGATCTGAAAAGGGAGCAGACATGAGTCGACGTAAGGGCTGGTACAGAAAACACATCTGGTGCAGCTGCAGGTGTGAAATGCATTGAGCAGCCACTGTACAGTTGTTTCTACGAGGCTTACATGGTGATCTGTTGGCCCTTCTGTCTAATAAGAGAGCACAGGCTCTTAGTGAGGGTTTATTGGGCCTAGCTGGGCTCATTGGATTGCTAGGTGTCCGAGCTCAGAGTCAGCTGAGATCCTGATAGAACCACGCCCTTTGAGGGCTTCTGCTAGAAGCCCTTAGTCCTGGCTTGTCATAGTATCTTTGGTGAAATTCCTGCAGGAAGTCAGGAGTGTGAACATTTTTTTCTGTTTCCCAGGACCTCTCTTCTGGACTGTGTGCCTTCTGGTTGATCAGATACTGCACCTTCCCCCGATCCTTCAGGAGTCAAAGACCTAATGGACTTTGTATTTCTCCTGCCCATTGACAATTACTGGGGGGTAGTGGAGGGTCTACCCAGTTGGGGAAGGGGTTGTCAATGAACAGCTTGAAGAGAGAAACATGAACGATGGGGTGAATCTTGAGGGATTCTGGTAATTGAAGCTTGGAGGCCAGTAAGTTTATTTATTTGATGATCTGAAAAGGACCCAGCTATTGGTGGTCAAGCTTGGAACCTGAGAAAGAACCATCCTTTGGCCAAGTTGAGAGACAAACCTTATCTGTTATTGCAAGGTTAGGGGTGGCCTGTGGCTTTCAGTTGGCGTAAGGTTTATAATTTTATTTAGAGGAAAATTAGTGCTCTTTGAGTTCCTGGTGTGTTTGCTGGAGGTGGAGGACCATGGATGCTGGGATAGCAGAGACTTCAGGCAGCAGATCTGGAATTGGAAAATTGGGGTTGACAACCAAAATGTGTGAAGAATGAGGTCTGTTGGATTAAAGTGTGGGTCAAGATGTAGTATGCAAATTTGGCAAAAAACACAGCAGTGGGAGCCAATCATTCTGATGGAAATTCAAATAACAGCAAAGATACTGCTCCAGGGTCTAGGACATACTTTCAGTGTGGCCATCTATCTGTGGATAATAGGTTGTTGAGGTCAGGGACTTGGTGCCAAGAAGGCAGAGACAAATTCCTGCCAGAATGAAGAAACAAATTGAGGGCCTTGATCTGAAATGTTGTATGTCAGCACGCTGTGGTAACAAAATACATTCTCCAGGAAAGCTTGCGGAGTTTCACATGCAGGGCATGGTGTGGCAGGGAATAAAATGGGCCATCTTGGTCATGAGGTCCACTACAGTCAGGGTAACTGAGTGCCCTTGGGAGTAGGGTAACTCCACAATAACATCCATTAAGAGGGTGGACCAAACATGCAGAGGTGTGGAGAGGGGCTGATGGAGGCCCACAGGCCTTGCTCACAATCTCTTCATGTGGCTGCAGAGGTCTCATGATCTAACATAGTTTTTGACATCAGTTTGTAGGGTCAGCCACCAGACGTATCTAGCAATCAGGTTCCAAATTGGCCAAAATGTTCTGCCATGGGCAAGTAATGGCACAAACTTATCACCTGAAGCCAGGAGCTCCCCTTGCAAATGTAGAGATGATCCCGGTGATAAAAGAGGTCTTGTTGCAGATGAAACATTGAATCTGAGTCTGGCAGATTGGGGCCACAAATGGGTTGCTTGGAAGCAAAGAATGGATAGTGGGCATCATGTGACCAATGATGGTTCCGCAGACTAAATGGGAGGGTTTAAGAATGGTGGTGTGAGCTTTCCTGCTCCCCTTCTTGGTACTTGTCCTTGTGGGAAAAAGCATCTGCCTTCCCATTCTTAGTTCCTGGAGGTTATGTAACCATAAAGTCAAATCAGGAGAGGAAAAGGGCCCAGTAAATCTGATGTTCGTTGAGTTGTCGTGTTTCCAGCAGATGTTCCAAATTTTTGTGATCTGTCCAGACTTGGACAGGGGTGCAGGCCTCTCAAGGAGGTAGCACCACTCTTTTAAGCTGGCCTTGACGGCCCAGAGCTTTTTGTCTCATACAGCATAATTTCTCTCAGTGGGAGTCAATTTCTGAGAGAAAAAGGTGCATGGATGAAGCAACTGGTGAGGGCCTGTAAATTGCAAGACAACCATGCCTATCACAAAGTCCAAGGCATTGGTTTCTATGAAAGCCTTTGTGAGGTCCAGATGGGTCAAAATGGGGGCAGAAAAAACTCTTTTTTAAGCTGCCAAAAGCCACCTGTGTGTCCATGGACTAGGTGAACTTAGTCCTCTTATTGAGGAGGTATATTGTATGAGCTACCAGGTTAGAGAATCCAGTAAAAATTTGCAAATCTGAGGAACTGCTGCACTTTGCACATATTTGAGGATACCTTCCACTCAGTGATGGCTGTAAACTTGCAGGGGTCCATAGCGAGTCTCACTGGAGAGATGACAGCCCAGAAACTCTATGGTATCCAAGTGAAATTCACAGTTCTCAGGCTTCATGGAGAGTTGATTTTTGCAAAGCCAATCAAGAACAGCATGCATGTGGTGGTCATGGAGTTCTTGAGTCTTTGAAAAAATAAGAATATTGTCTTAAATTGGTAGAAGATATCTCTGAAGACATCATTCCTGAAATGCTGGAATGTAGTGTGAGCATTACATAGACCAAACAGCATGACCAAGTATTCAAAATGGCCATTTCTGATTCAAAATGCTGTTTTTCATTCATCCCCCTGTCAGTTTGTATGCTCCACACAAATCTAGCTTCATTAAGACTTGAGTCAAATGGAGTCTTTCCAATAGTTCATTTGTGAGAGGAAGGGGGTATTGACTACATCTGAAGAAGTGAGGTTCTTACCCATGAAAGCTTATGCTCCCAATACTTCTATTAGTCTTAAAAGTGCCACAGGACCCTCTGTTGCTTTTTACAGATTCAGACTAACACGGCTACCCCTCTGATACTTGACTACAGACAGTGATCTTGTTTAGGGTTTGATAATTGATACAAGGTTGGAGGGAGCCATCCTTCTTAGCCATGAAGAAAATAGGTGCTCTTGCTGGGGAGCTGAAGGGCCTTTGTTCCTGGTTGAAGGTCAACTGGACAATCATAAGTGCAGTGAGGAGGTAAAGTATCCATCTTCTATTTGTGGAAAAGCTTGGCATTTTCTAGGTGATTGGCAGGATTTCTGGACACTGCAGACAAATCTTCAGTTCACATCTCTGGATCCTTTGGGGGCTAGAGTGTGCCACAGAATACACCTGACCATTGGCTGGAGCCGGGCAGGCATGCTCGGCAGGGAACAGAAAAGTACCGGCTGATTTGGGGATCATGAGTGATGAACCAGGGGACACCATGGACAACCAGCTAGTGCAAAGCACACATGACCCCACAATACAAGACCTTTTAGTGACCTCCCAGGTACTACCTCCAGGAGGGCTGTCTGATGTGCAGTGGGGCCTGAAGAGAGTAGTGACACATCAATAGCCTTGACAAGCACGGGGAAGTCTTTGCAAAGACCATGAATTCGATGAATCTTAACAAACTCCTGGAGAATGAGTTTGCCAGATGTGCATGAGTTGACGAATGCTTCTAAGTGGACATTGGGCATGGCAGAATGACGGAGTCAAAGACGGAGACGGAGCAGAGTAGTCTGGTGGCTATGGGTTGCCAAGATTCTGGATGATAGGCGGCAGTGTTATTCGCTGCCAATCTGAGACCCCCTATTGGTGTTGGGCTCTGGTGTTTCCCAACCTGGGGGTGGGTTGAATTTTGGCTGGGCAACCTGCTGCAATGTGCCCAGGCATCCCACAATACAGGCACAACCCCAATGCCAAATGACCATTATTTTTGTCGGCAGAGAGGTGGGATCAGGCTTGGTCAAGTTGCATCAGTTCAGGGTCTACTAGGGCAACTTGGGCCCCAGGAAATGGAAGAGTTCTGGCCGGCAAGGGTCAGGTGGTGCTTTGTTTTTCTTGGGCTCGTTCTGCTAGCTGATCATCAATCCCAATATGTAGATCAGTACAGTACAATTAAGTCTCCCAGGCAAGGTGGAGGTTCCATCCATGCTAGTTAATCTTTTATAGAGTCGTTGAGTCCCTGCCTGAAGTGGTGTTACTGCATGGCCTCATTCTAGTCAGAGTCTGTGGCCAGGCATTAAAATTCTGCTGTATATTTGGCAGCAGACCTGGGACCATCCCAGAGGGCATGGAGAGCAGCTTCTGCAGTATGTTCTTGATTAGAGCTCTCAAAGATGCCCACCATTGCCTGCATGAAGTTCTTGAAGTGTGTGAGGAGAGGATTGGATACCTTCAGGAGTGGGGTAGTCCACTTCAGGGCCTCTCCAGTGAGCAGACTAAGTGCTAAGCCCACTCAGAACCGACCCATGGGGTACGACTGTGGCCACAACATGAACTGGAGACAACATTGATTAAGGAATCCATGAAACTTGGCACAATCTCTGTCAAACTCATTGAGTAGGGGCAGCTTGGGTTCATGGAATGTGGATGTGAGAGATGTGGGTACCAAGGATGCTGCCTGGGCTTGTACCTGGGCTTGGAGGGAGGCCATCTGGTCATGTAGTATGTTGACCTGAGTCTGCAGTTCCTGCAGGACCGCAACAATGTCCAAGAAGGTGGGATGGGCTCCTGCTGGGGCCCTTCTGGAGGGGAAGCTCCATGCCATGTGGCAAAGTCCCCTCTTATCTTCTGGGCTGCTCAAACGGTCACACACTGGGGTGTAGGTGGTGTGACCTAGTGGTTAGAACAGGAGTCTGGCCTAGTGGTTGGTGCAGAACCAGAGGGTAGATCCAGAGGCATGGTCAGGAGACAAGCCAATGGTTGGAGCCAGAAGGCATAACAGAACTATGAGCTGCCAATGTGATGTGGTTGTGAAAAAGGCTAATGCAATTCCAGGATGAGGTATATCCAATAGAGCAAAGATGTGTTATTACCATTATAGAAGGCACTTGTGAGACCTTATCTGGAATACGGTGTGCAATTCTGGTCTTCCATGTTTAAGAAAGATGAATTCATATTGGAACATATGCAGAGAAAGGCTACTAGGAGGATCAGAGGAATGGAGAACCTGCCTTACAAGAGGAGACTTAAAGAGCTTGACTTGTTTAGCGTAACAAAATGAAGGATGAGGGGAGATATGATTGCTCCATATAAATACATCAGAGGTAAGACCAGGGAGAGAGAAGAGGTATTTAAGTCGAGGGCCAATGTTGGCATAAGGACAAATGGATATAAACTGGCCATCAATAAGTTTAGGCTTGAAATTAGATGAAAGTTTATAACCATCAGAGGAGTGAAGTCTGGAACAGCCTTCCAAGGGGAGCAGTGGGGGCAAAAAAAATTAGTTTTAACACTGAGCTTGATAAATTTATTGAGGGGATGGTATGATGAAACTGCCTACAATGGCATATGGCCCATCTGTATCTGCTATTAGCAAATATCTCCAATGGCCAGAGATGGGACACAAGATGGGGTGGGCTGAGTTACCACAGAGAATACTCTCTCAGATGTCTGGCTGGTGGCTCTTGCCTACATGCTCAGGGTCTAACTGATCATCATATTTGGGGTTGGGAAGGATTTTCCCTCAGCTCAGATTGGCAGAGACCCTGGGGATTTTTTGCCTTCCTTGGCAGCGTAGGGCATTCGTCACTTGTTGGTTTGAACTAGAGTAAATGATGGATTCACTTCAATTTGAAGTCTTTAAATCAAAATTTGAGGCCTTCTGTAACTCAGCCAGAGATTATGGGCCTACTACAGGATTGGGTGAGTGAGGTTCTGTGGCAGCAATGTGCAGGAGGTCAGACTAGAGGTCAGACTTCTATGTCATGGAGGTCATGGAAGTCATGGCATCCATGATTTCCAGAGACCTCCGTGACATTCTCTCCTTCAGCCCCAGGGGCTGTGGGACTCTGGAGCTGGCAGCCAGCAGGGCCCTGGCAGGGTTCCAGCGACAGTCGACAGGGGCCCCCCTGCAATGTTCTAGCCCTCCTTAGGGTTCCAGTGACAGATGACAGCCTCGGCTGGGGAAGAGGGGAGGGGGACACCTAGGGTGAGCAGCTGGGGTGTCCCGTTTTCTCTTTGGGAAATATGGTCACCCTGCAGCTCCCTGGTGTTGTGGGTGGAGGGGAAACCAGCCCCACAGCTCCCAGCCACCATGGTGGCGGCGGAAACCATGAAGCCACAGCAGCAAAAGTCACAGACAGGTCATGGCTTCTGTGAATTTTTGTTTATTGCCCGTGACCTGTCCATGACTTTTACTAAAAATAGCCATGACAAGATCTTAGCCTTAATTATAATGGTCTCTTCTGGACTTAAAGTCTATGAGTCTATGAGAACCAAAAAGCAGAACTGGAGTTGTTGTTAGGAGACAAGCTGGTGGTTGGAGCCAGAAGTTCAGCAGAAGGTAGGGACTGTGGCTGGAGTGGGAGCAGGCATGGGTTGGAGCAAGGGCCGGTATTGGAAGCAGGTCTGGTGCAGCTGCAGGCGTGGAATGCACTGAGCAGCCACTGTGCTGCTGTTGCTACAAGGCTTAAATGGTGAGCTGTTGTCCCTTCTGTCCAATCAGGGAGCACAGTCACTTAGTGCAAGTTTACTGGGCCCAGACAAGCTCATTGGGTTGCTAGGTGACTCAACTGAGTTCCTGACACAAGGCATGCATTGCAAGCCTGACTGGTTGTGTGTTGTCCAACTGGCAGCCCATGGATGATTCCATGTGGCCCCTATGGAGGATGCCATTTTATAGAACAAACCTCTGCACAGAATGACCTTGCATACACCATATATCTGAGATCAGCCTGCATGGAAAACACCATTTTGGACAGCCAAAGGCATGCAGGGGAGTTGTTGCTTGTCTTACTATAAGTGTCACAGAATGCCATTGCTGGCCTCCAAATCTCTTCCCCCCCTCTTTCAGGTTCTCTTACCCCTTGCCTCTTGGCCTTCCCATTTTTCTCCAATCGCCCCCTTCTTTTGATCCACTCTAATGGCCTCCATCAATATTTTCCCTTCCTCCTTGGTCCCCTCTATCTCTTATCATCCTCCTTGGAGCCGCCCCCCGACCTCCACCACAAACTCTCTCTCATATTCACTCTTTTCATCCACACCCCTTTCTCCGTGTTTATATCACGATTTTCTCCTCTACTTGGGCTACCATCTGATTCCTTGTCTCCTCCTGGAACCCCCCCCCCATCTTCTGTCTCCCTTCAACAAAAACAATAATAGAAGGGAGAAAATGTTTTGAAACTGCTACGCAGGCAGGCAGGCTGATTGACTCCTCTCTATTTGCACTCCCCCTTAGTGCCTCAACATTCTGTTATTCGTCTGTTTTTCCCCCTATCCTTCATGTAGAAGCTTCTGACTTTCTCCCACCATCCCTCCTCTGTTGGGAGAGGATGGGGCTGTAATTCATCTCAGAGCACACCGTTTTATTTTCTCCTAGGCTTATATGCATTTTACGTCTTCAAGGGCCCAGCATTATGCAGTGGAAGAATTAGGGCTCTTTGTCTTTTAGAACCTTCACAGCTTTAGTTAAGATTCAGGTGTTAGTTGCCATGGTAACAGCATCCCTAACACAAAAGGCAACAGCACAGGTGGTCAGTTTTGAATTAAATATGCAAATACATTGTAATGCCAGGGATGGAAGATTCAGTCTAGAATTCAGCCTGATCAGATACAAAATTAACAAAAAGGAGGAAAGACTGGCAAGAGGGGGAAGTAGAGAGATGAGTCAACCCAAGACGCTGAGTCTTTATTCTCTTCTATTCTGTTTAGGTTTATATTGCCACACTCATCATCACAGTATCTGAGCACCTTCCAGTAGTGCATTCAGCCACGTCGCTAACATCTTTCATATGTTGCTTGTATTTGGTTTTGGGAGGGTCTTTTTTTGGCACTTTTTTTTTTAATGTACCAAAACCAAGCCGTATTTGGTTTTGGGAGGGTCTTTTTTTGGTACTTTTTTTTTAATGTACATGCTACTATGTCTTTGTTGGAGAAGGCAGGTGAAAGAAGTGTGCCTTCACTAGGAGAGAAAGATGGTGAGATTTGTGATGGTCCTTAATTCTCCTGGTTTCAGTGTAGCAGCCGTGTTAGTCTGTATCCGCAAAAAGAACAGGAATACTTGTGGCACCTTAGAGACTAACAAATTTATTAGAGCATAAGCTTTCGTGGACTACAGCCCACTTCTTCGGATGCATACAGAGTGGAATAAATATTGAGGAGATATATATACACAGAAAAGTTATCACTTCAAAAGTTTTTTTCTCTTACTTAATTGGCCTCTCAGAGTTGGTCAGACAACTCCCACCTGTTTATGCTCTCTGTATGTGCGTATATATATCTCCTCAATATTTATTCCACTCTGTATGCATTCGAAGAAGTGGGCTGTAGTCCACGAAAGCTTATGCTCTAATAAATTTGTTAGTCTCTAAGGTGCCACAAGTACTCCTGTTCTTAATTCTCCTGGTGTTTGCTCCACAGTCTCAGACCACCCTCCCCCCCGAAGAAAGCTCTGTCTGCTGCACAGCTGAGCTTTGTTAGAAAGCTCATTTGTGCCCGAGGAGTAGAGTTGTTAACCATGGTCTTAGACCATTAGGTGGTCTTTGAGACACACTCACCAAGTGCCTCCCCAATCCAGTGCTGGAGATGTCCCCAGTTGTCCCCAAGAGCATTTCCCCCCCATTATTCTCCCTTGTCAGAGGGAGGGCAAGGAGATGGATGCTGAGACATTAACATTTGGCCAGTGTTCACAGATTCGTTCCCTTGACGTTTTAAATATTGTTGGTTTATGTTTATTTTTTAAAGTGTTTTAATTACATGTTCCATCAAGTACTTTTAATAAATGTTATCGTTTCCTTGACTTGTGTGTGGACACTACTTCTGAAATATAATGAAGTGAAGCTGTTTTCAGGTTTGGGATTAGTCCCCATGATTCATAGCACATGAAATTGAATGGTGTATCATTGTCTGGTGCCATGATACCAAAAACACTTTTCCGTCTGTCCCTCCCCCTGCTCCTGCATCACCATCTCAGGTTCAGAAATATCCCAAGTCCCAAGGATACACAGGAGGGATGGGGAAAGTGCAGTTAGAGTTATGTGCTTACGGAAAGCACTACTGGTTTACAACACAGCAAAACTCTGCAACACGGAAAAGCGGTAGATGAACGTCTTTATGGCTTAGTTCACATGTAGAAAATCGAAATTCCAATAACAATGCAGACAATGACAGCATCTGCCACTACTCTGTGATTAAATGACCCTCCCCCCCCACAAACTTTGACCAGTTTCAACCATATCAAGAATTAGTGCTCCATAACAGCCGGTAAATGCAGTTAGCACCACTGACAGTGAATGGTTTAAAATAAAAAAGAATGGCTGCATACCCCACTCCCAAGCAAATGTTGATAAGGTTGTTAACAGAGACTGAGTGCTGTCGTTAGCAGAGCGGTAAAGAAATGTGAACAGTGAAGACAAAAGCATTGCACAATGACTGCATTACTACTTGACTGCCACCCTCCACAGCACAGACGCAACCCTACAGAGAGAACTCAGTGGAGGTGCCCTGTTATCATTGTCTTTAGTGCGTGCACTGTCACAGGCATGAATGGCTAATAATCTTATGGCTACAGGGGAAAAAAACTTCTCACAAAACTATGTAGCCCCACAAATATATGTCAATGTTCCCTCATGTGCTTTTCCAGCAGCTGCACAGGATGTGAAGGTGTCCTTTAGTCGTCCTCTGCCTCTCTGCTGTGCCAAGATAAGTGCACATGTGGTGTCCCTGATTTCCCTTGCTCACTGGCGGCCATGACTCATGTGCATGTGGGTACCATCTGGCTACCTGTGCAGCATTTGTAAACAAGACTTGTCCTGTGTCCACTTAGGACTGAATCCCTCCCCTTCACCCTCACAAAGACTATGGAGGGGGCAGTGGGTGACAATTATACGAACAGCGTTTGCCACACTGGCATCCAGAGGGGTATGTAGGCAGTGCCCACGAGATTTCAGTATATCAGACGTGCACCCCCACAACCATTCTGAAGTTACTGAGTTAGTAACTGAATTCCATTTTTCAAGGGTCATTAGTCTCAGGGTATGGTTTCATGAGCCAAGTTAGGAGCAGGTGTGTGGGGTCCCCAAAATAACATTTGTCACAGACAGACTATACAAAACAATATCATTTCTGGGGAATAAAATCCCTTCTTCCCCCTTCAAGTACAATCCTGATCTCCTCAGCATCCTAGCCTCATGAACCTATCCAGTGTTTTCCATGTTTGTATTCACTAATCTGCCTCTGTGGTCCACCAAGCCTTGCAGAATGAGTTGATAGTAACCATTTCAGTTCACCTATTCTCTTGTCCCTCACGGTGGGCAATGTATTGGGATATGGGTGTCACTGATGGCCCCTGAACAGTTCAGAAACCTCATTCTCTGAAATCCAACTATTATTTCTGGAACATTTTTTATGGTAACCACCCATGGGTAGCTCACACTGTTAATTGCCTCACAAACTTACATAACAATAGGCCTGACGATGGACTTTCCAACCTCAAAGTGGTTTGCAAGAGACCTATGGCTGTCTGGTGTTGCCAGCTTTGAAAAGGCAATAGCCACCCTCTTCTTCACCAGTATGGCTTTCCTGAATTGAGTGCTCTGGTGCTGGAAGTTTGGTGCAAGCTCCTCACATGGCTCTATGAAGGTCAGTTGCCTCATTTGGAAGTTTTGAAGTCACTATTGGTGATCCCAGTTTTCCAAAATGATGTAATTCCACCACACCATGTTGGTACTAGGAGCAATGTTCCACCCAAGGGCATACCATGGCAATACTGGCTTTCACCGTATCTGTACTATCTGAGCTGAATGAATTGTCATTGACCCTCCAGGCCAGCTGTCTTTAATGTTCTGCCCCAATTTCATCCCGCAGCTCGCCAGTTGGTTATTTCACTGCATAACCATTTAGCCCACAATAAGGAGCAGGACCAGAACAAGATCATCATCCCATCACTCCACGTCTTCCACTCAGTTTGACAGGGAAGAACAGCGAAGGGGGCATGATTAGGAACTGCCATTGGCAAATGTGTGAAGGCGGGGGACAGTACCAACAACACAGAGCAAAGCAAATCTTAGAGTGTCTCCCTGGATGCACAGATCCCTGGGGTACTGCTCCTAAAAGGTACTCTAACTTCACATAACAACAGTGACAGTGTGGATGTGGGTATACATGTGTACACAACGTTATACCCATGGCCAGCACAGCATAATGTGGACTCTTGGTGCAGGTATGGGGAGCATGAACAAGCATGTACATGGTCCTGTAACCGAGTATTGGTGCCAGTGTAGACATAGCCTAAGACTCCCTACACATGGGCTAATTTGAGTCCATACCACAGAAGTAAGTGAGTACTGTGTGGGGAACTACTGGAATATAAGCACTGCCCCTTGCTCAGAGCCACACAAAAGTTAAAAAATAAGCCCAATGCCATGACTGAAAGAGATCTTGTCAACATCTTTAGTCATCTCTGTGAACAGTAGGATCAAGGATCTCGTCTCTTATGGCATCTCTTTCTTTGCCATATATATAAACTATCCAAGTAGAATATAATAATTTGTGTTTCATCTGATAAAACTTTGTGCCAGAATTTTCTACATTTTCCAAAGTTGTCTTGATTAAATTGCTATTAATTATGTTTTCATACTGACTGTGGTAAAGTCATCATTCAAAAACACAGGGCTGACATAAATTGTAATGACTCCAGAGGGTGAGTGGTGATGAAAAATTAGCTCATTATTTTATTTATGGAAATATAAAAGTAATTAAGTTTGTTTAATCAGGAGTGTTTAATTTAATGTATCTAATTACAAAGCTGAAAATGTTAAAATTTTGCTTAAAAATTGAAATAAATACAACAAAATGTCAACCAGAATGATCTAGGCCTCAGTAATGTGATATTCCTTACCAAGGCATCTTAACCCAAAATGCAAACTGAGGGCTTGAAGCAAAATCCTTTAAAATCAAAGGAACAATTCCCATTGACTTCAATGGGTTTTGGATCAGGCCTTGAGTGCCTCAGCAGGTAGAGTGGTCATAGCTTCCATTTTAGCTCTGGAGCCAGTCCCAGGTTGCCATCAAAAGAACCCTTTCATTCAGCCCCAGGAACGAGGATGGGTGATCAAAAAGCCATTCTGGGCTGCCCACCTTGAACTCGCTCCCCTGCACACATATTCATCCCACTCTAAGCCTCAATCCAGCAAAGCGCTTAAGCACATGCTTGGGCCTACTTGTTTGCCTGAAATCAACATACGCTTAAATTCTTTGCTGGATCAGCGCCCTTGGCACCACCACTACAGAAGTCACGCTTTACAGTGACACTGATGTTACACTTCATGAAATGACCTGAAAGGGCAGCTACTTAACACCTATCGCTAAGGTATATCAGATGTCCTCTAGATTATTTCTAGGGTGTCACTTGTGTAGGTTGGAGAGAGTTTTTCTCCCTTTAATTTGTCACAAATGTTATAGCTTTGATGCTGCCTAAATATATTTTACTACATTTTAATGATATCATGCATTTTGAAGCTAAAGACATAAAATGTCAAAATAAAAGCAATCTTTATTTACATTGTTTTAGAGCCACAGTAAAGGACAGAGTAAGAATTAGCATGTACATTGTAAGCATACAGCCATGTTGGGTGCATAGAAATTGAAATATGAAGATCCAGTTATAGTGTTTTTTTATAAAGAGAAAATGAATAATAATATAAACTTACTTTCTTACTATAGCATTACTTTGCTTTATACAGATTTTAATTCAGAATGTACCATATTTGTGGGATAACTTAGATTTATTCCTGCTTTTTTAAATGTCTAATGAAGTTGCGTTCTTTCCTCTGAAATTCATCACTAAAACTGTGTGTGTTTGATTTGTGTTCTGTGACATCTAGCTAGTGGCCCTGAGTGAGCATCTCTGTAAACTCCACCCCACCATATCTACCTAGGCTACCACCATTCTATGTATACAGTGTGTTTCTAGTGGAAAAATCTTTCTGAAAATTTGTATGCAGGAGCTCCTTTCTTCACAAATAACTTTCATATCCTCTTCCTAACTGCTAGACCCCAAGACTGAACTGGGCAAACTTGGCTTATGACTCCATGCATTGCCCAGCTAAGTATAAAGATATTTATCTACAAGTAGGAGAGAAAGATAAGCTACTTCTGGCTTCTGCTGGCTTCTGTCTCCTGCAAGAAACAGGCCAACAAAAAGATGCATGAGGAAATGATGTCCTTCCAGGAGGAGATTAATGATCAGATGTCCTGTTTTTAAAAGGACAGTACCATTTTTGGGGACTTTTTCTTATATAGGCACCTATTACCCCCCACCTCCTGTCCCGTTTTTTCACTGTTGCTATCTGGTAACCCTAAGATTAAGGCTTTCCAGGAGAAGATGAACATTTTCCAGGAAAGAATGAAAATTTTCCATGAAAAAATGAAAGGTTTTGGGGAAAAGTCTACAGCTTTCCCGGAAAAGTTCAAAGCCTTTTGTAAGAAGAAAAAGAGCTTCTGGGGGGAAATGAAACCTCTCCAGGACAATATCAAAGCCTTCCAGGAATACAAGGCTTTCTGGGAGGAGCAAAGAACTTTTAAGAAAGATGAAGGAGCCTTCCAGGAGGCAGAAGATGCTTTCACGAAAAGGAAGATGCCTTCCTGGTACAAGAACTAGGTTTTTAGTGAGAAGCAAATGTTCTTCCAAGATGGAGATGATAGCTGCTGCAAAAAGTTTGGGGATGTCAAAGGGAGAAGGAAAAGGCTAGAGGGAACAAGGTGAGGCTAACTGTAAGGAAGAGGAAGCTCTCTGGGAGAAGGAATAGCCCTCTTCGAAGAAGGAACTTTTACACAAGGACAGAAATTACACTAAGCTGTATTGATTGATTGTTGAGGCCGTGTTCATGTAAGAGGAAGGGTGCATAGGCATGATGTAAATGAGGCTCTTGGAATTAAGTCCCCAAAGACTTGGGGATTGCTGTGCGTCTTACTCCTGGATCTAGGGAAATTAATAAAGTCCTTATGGAGATTCAGAAACCCTGCCCCCCCACTCCATGTGTATTATTTTTAGATTTTTTTAAGTGCATGTGTTTAACTTTGTGATTGTTCTTCTTGGTTTTCTTCTATGTCAGTAAATATCATGAAGCTGCTATGTGACAGCCTAATTTATCAACCTTTCACCTTCAACCAGGGCAACTGGGATTTGATAAATCTAGGCTCTCAGAATAGTGATGCTCTAACAAGACAGACCTTTTAACTGAAATTCTAAAAATGAGTGTCAGTAAATTGGTTAGGGACTTGATAAGAAAAAATTGTTTTGAAATTCCATTCCACCCGCTATCCAGCTTGAAATGTTATCCAGCCTGTGACAAGTTGCTGAGAGGGTAGTGACTTCACAAGAAAGTTGGGACTATCAGTATCTCATACTGGAAATGCTTTATACCAGTAGTGCTCAAACTCTGAGGCACATCCCCCTAGGGGGGTGCAGAGGAACATCCGGGGGGGGGGGGGGGTGCAGCGGGGCCTGGGCCAGCCCCCACCGGGGTGCGGGAGGGAGTGCCATCCAGCCCTGCTCTACTCCCAGCTCCGCTCTGGACCCTGCTCTCGGCCATTGGACCCTGCCCTCCCAGACCCCGCTTCCTGGCCGCAGTTCCGTTCCCAGCCATGGGCCCCAGGCCAGCCATCACTCCGCTCCTAGCCTGGGGGGGAGAGTGCGGACACATACCATTACTGGTAGGGAGGGGGTATGATAGGAATAGTTTGGGCACCACTGCTTTATACAGTACAGATAATTCTCCTATGCTTTATTTAATTCTTATTTCTTCACATTTCTAAAACGTTATTATAGGTGCTCATCCTGTGCTCTAGGCGCCTGTCCCTTTAACTAATAAATCACAAACCAAAAATAGAAGTACCCATAAATATTTCCATCTCAGCCCATGTCCTCCTCAAGAACAGAGAAAATAGATGGGCTTTGGAGCATGGCGGGAAGCAGGACTGGTCCTAGGGGTGAGCAAGCGGGGAAGTTGCTCTGCTCCTGATTGTCCAGCTTTATTTTTTTTCTCCACTCCCAATGGGGCAGCCATGCATGTGTGTATGGGCGTGCGTGTGTGTTGAAAACATTTTCTGCCCTGGCTGGAAGGTTAACAAATCTGGGCTCTGATGGATCAAGCTGGAGAACCAGTTCCGAAACCTAGGGCTTCTCCCACAGAACATCCTGCCAGAAGATCATTCTCATTTATATTGAGAGAGCTCCAGTTCAAGCATCTCTGCTGATCTCAGTTGTGGCAGTGTGTCATGGGGGGAGAGGCAATAGTTCAGGTAACCAGATTCCAGCCTTTCACAGTTTTATAGGTTAAAATTGAATTTCACCAATACAAATTCCTCCAGCCTCCCAGCTGCTTTCCCCAGCCCACCAACAGTATCTTAGTGTCTTGCCTGGTTTGAGTCACGTCCGACTAACTCTCATACAAGGCTCAAGATCATCTGGACACTGGGTAATTCTTTCCACTGTTCTGGCTGTGTCAGACATGACTGGAGATGTAGAACCAGGTGTCATCAGCATAACAAGCAAACCAAATCCAGTGCTTAATTCGTAATGAAAGAGGTGCCAGTGCTCAAGCAATTAGGTGCTGGGGCTCAAGCAATTTTTTTTTACTTTCATAACTAATGCAGCAAGCCCAGAGGTGAGGGGGCTATGAACTGCCAAGCCCAGAGGTGCGGGGGCTATGAACTGCCAAGCCCAGAGGTGCGGGGGCTATGAACTGCCAAGCCCAGAGGGGCCGGGGCTATGAACTGCCAAGCCCAGAGGGGCCGGGGCTATGAACTGCCAAGCCCAGAGGGGCCGGGGCTATGAACTGCCAAGCCCAGAGGGGCCGGGGCTATGAACTGCCAAGCCCTGGCATAAATTAAGCCCTGACTGAATCCAAAGTCTCCTCAAGAACTCTCCTAGCAGCCTTGTATACACATGGAACAAGAAAAGTGACCAGATAGATCCCTACCACACGCCACAAGAGAGAGCCCTTGGGGCATAAGAACAATTGTCCATAAACACCCTTTGGGTGCTCTCAGAAAAACAGGAATGGAGCCAATCAATGGCACTCCATCCACTCCAATAGTGGTTGCAAACAACTCAAACTCTGCTGACAAAGCCTAATCAGTAGAGGACAAGCATTACCCAATTCAATATCTATCCAATGAGGACTCCATAATCCCTAGGGTACACCAGACCAGGTATTATGCCAGACCCTCTATGCAAGCAGGAAACAGCTGACTGGAGACAGCAGTGTGAGAGAGAGCTGCAGAAAGAAGGCCATGCAACCTCAGAGTAGGGACTCAGAAGCTAAGACCTAGGCAAGGAAGCAACCTGCTGTTAGGTGCCAGCGGTAGTTGGGCTGCAGGGTGAGGGCCTGCATGTAGGTGTGTGACAAATATGCATGTGCATGGCAGGAGGACAGTCTAGAGGGTTCACAATGAGACATTGTTACCCTTATACTTCACTATGGGGTCTGCCCCTAGAGGCTAAATCAGGAATGGTTGAGTTGATCTTTTATTATAACTGTTAAAATAATTGTGCTGAGAGTATTTGCATCTTTTACTGTCTGGAAGCCATAGGAAGATAATCCTGTTATTTGGATTCTGTGAAGATTAATGGGCACCCACCGGGCTAGAGCCTGGACAACCTAATGTTTGGAGCATCGACACTGTTTGCCTCCAAGTTTGTGGTACACAGCATGCTACCAGATATTTAGGTGGGTCTGGTGTGCCAGAAAAACCCCCACTCACAGTGACAGTGGTGCTTGCAGTCGTATGCACATTATACCCTGTGTGTACTGTTGGCAGGGGCACAGCCACCTGTGGGCAGGGAAGGCAAAAGAGGTAGTTTGCATGGGGGCCCCATTTTAGTGGGCCCCCAAACAGATGTTGCAAGCTGGCATGCCGGAGCACAACATCACTCACTGAAATTTGACCTGGAAGCCCCTCTGTCGTGACTGAGGGGTGGCTGGGCCAAACCTGAGTGGTGCCATTCTAAGTTAAAGTGAAAGAGATTCGGTTATGTGGACTGTGTGAAAAAATTCTGGGGATGCCCTGCACAGTGAAACTGAGGGTTTTGATTACTAATCTAATGATCAGTGACAGATAGCTAGCCAAAAGGAACTCAGAAATAAAGTCTCCTGCTCAAACGTTTAGAATCCCCAGAGCTATTTGAATGAGTTTGAGCAGAGATCTCCCTTCTCTCACCTGATCAAGTTGCGACTAAACCCCTGGATTTACATGCTTACTTTCTGTGAGCCCAATCCTAAAACCATTGGAGTCAATAGGTCACCCATTGACTTCAGTGGGCTTTGAATCAGGCCCTACATTTGAATAAATTGGAAACCTGTCTATTGTTTCACTTTGCTAACAAAATACCTTAGAAGTATTTCTCTCTCAGTCCCTGTCTTGCATTTTTAGCATCTTGTCCCTGATCCTTGTGTTCAGGCTACAAATGGTCATCATCTTCTGGTTCTTCTCAATTTGACATTTCATTCTGAGCTTCCCTCAGTAAAGCAGGACAATATAGTTCAACATACCAGGAGTATTTTAATTGACCGTACTGGGGGCTTGTGTAGCCATGTAGCTTCTGATTTATCAAAAAATCTAAAGTGGCTCTTGAGGATGCCACAGGTTGTCTCTATGATCATCAGTCTGGGAACATGTAAGGCTTTGTTATAACTGCTCTCTATGAGAGTTTGGAAACAGTGGCTCAAAGCCATTAGCCAAGGAGACAGTGGAAGCTACTATCCCTTGAATAACAAAGAGCTAAAGTTATAGGGGGAGATTTTTAAAGACACAAAGGAGAGTTGGGGACCGACTCCCACTGACTTTCAACATTGGTAAGACACATCTACAGATATTCCCTAAATAGCTAACTTCCCTTGATATTATTTGTTTCAAAGAGTTTTGCCAGATTAGATTGTCTTAGTGTACAAGGGATATCAGGTACTCCTGAGGACTTTGCTAGTGAGTCTGTGATGATGTGTTTAGCATAGCACACTAGCATCATATTGGTGGAGTGAGAGATTGAAATTTTTTGCAAGTAGCCTCACTTTTTTTGGATGGCCCCAAGGGCATGAATGTGCAGTTTACAATATCCAAGACAGATGGGTATAAAACTCTCAGGGTTTACTGTTGGTCCTGTCATTATCTTGAGAAACCAGTATATTCGATAGTTTTAAGGATAACAGCAAAATATCTACACCCAGTCCCAAATTTCCTCCCAAAAATGGTGTCCTGCAATTATTGTGTTCTGCAGTTGTGTCCAGCTCTCTCCGGGATAGTTCAGATATTAAAAGTCCGTTGCCCCAGTAAGGGAACAATATCCAACAGTTTGTTACTTTAAATGGAGTTATCCAAACAATTCAGTTTGAATGCAACAGTTGATTAGTTTTAATTAAAGAATAAAACAAGTTTATTTAGCTACAGAGACAGATTTTAAGTGAGTACAAGTATAAGGCACATGTGGTCTCAAAAGAAATAAAGATAAAACGCTTTTTAGTGCAAAAACTTAACAAAAACTTAGACTTGGTTCAAGATCAAATTCTTACCACATGCTGCCAACAACAGGACTGACCAAACTTCAGGTCAGGATCTCTCCCAAATTCAAATGTCTGCTTTTTTTGACTTCTTTAGTGAAGGAGAAAGAGAGATGCATAGGGAGAGATACCTTGGGTGTTTTTGCCCCTCACTTTTATAGTCCAGTCACCCCTTTGAAATGCATTTTCCTGAAGGTTACCCCTAGATAAAGTTCATTCCTGATGTGAGATTGAAGCCATGGAGCAGAGGTGAAAGTAAGCCGGTACGCCCCGACACGGCGTACCGGCAAGAGCCGGTTTGCCATACTGGGGCAGCCCGGCTTCCCCAAGGGGCAATTTAAAGGGCCTGGGGCTCCCAGCAGGGGCTGGAGCCCCAGGCCCTCTAAATTGCCACCAGAGCCCCACTGCTGGAGCCCTGGGGTAGGGCTGTGGAGCTCTGGGAGCTATTTAAAAAGTCCGGGGCTCCTGCTGCTTCTACTGCCCCAGCCCTTTAAATAGCCACCGGAGCCCCACCGCCACTACTCCAGGGCTCTGGCAGCTATTTAAAGGGCCGGGGCTGTAGAAGCAGGGGAGACCCAGGCCCTTTAAATAGCCCCCAGAGCCCAGGGGTAGCGGGGTGGCTCCAGGGGCTATTTAAAGGGCCCGGGGCTCCAGCTGCCTCTGCCGCCATGGTCCTTTAAATAGCCGCGGGAGCCCCGCCGTTTCCCCAGGGCTCCCACGGCTATTTACAGGGCCGGGGCAATAGAAGCAGGGGAGCCCCAGGCCCTTTAAATAGTCCCCGGGGTCCCGGGCTGCTGCTGCTATCCTGGTGCAGGGGGGGCACTTACCCTACAGGATGGGCTGGGGCTGGCTCTGACTCCCTCAGCCATGCCCCTTCTGCCCTAGGTCCCGCCCCTTCCGGGGGCCAGAGCTGGCCCCAGCGTCCCGGTAAGTCACTGGACTTACTTTCACCCCTGCCATGGAGTCTCGTGGTAAAATAGGTTCCATGCTGTTGTTTGCTAAAATATAGCTCAACCTGTTTCTGCCCCCAATTCTTTGCCAAAGAAGGCTACTTGGTTGCCCCTCAGACAGGTGGTTGCCCATCAACTTTGATGACACCTGGTTAGAGGTGTCAGCATGTCCTTTGTCTTTGAGAAACTGGTTTGTATATTCCCCAGACTTGTCTGGTAACCACATTTCCATCATAATTTCAGCTTATGTTCATAACTTTACATATAAGGTTGCTACATACGTTTCACCATGATATTAGTGACCAGTGAATTGTTAGTTTTCAAATGATAACTCACAAGGCATATTTTGTAGAAAGATGATTACAATAGTGTTTAGGGTGTCAATACAGAGGTTCATTCGGTCAAAATTGCTTATTTATTCTGTTCTGATACTGACATCTGCCTTTTCTTTTTCTTTTGTTTAGGGACAAACAAATTCAGCATTTCTCCCTTTGCTTGCAGCTACCAGGTCCCCTAATCCCAACTGTGGTATCTGTACATCCTGTCTCGGAGCAGCTTTTTAATCTTCCTTTAGTAGTGATTTACAAACCTGCTCCCGCGTCA
The DNA here is from genome assembly GCF_013100865.1 of Trachemys scripta elegans. Classification (NCBI taxonomy): domain Eukaryota; kingdom Metazoa; phylum Chordata; order Testudines; family Emydidae; genus Trachemys; species Trachemys scripta. The sequence continues at coordinate 288,707,031 of NC_048298.1, read as the reverse complement.
CTCATTGCTGTCTGTACACAATTAAGATTAGGCACCTTACTCAGCTTGTTTGTATAGCTATACGGGCTTGAAAATTTTAGGCAAATGAATGTACCTAATTAGCCATGCCCTGGAACACCCAGAGTTAGGTGAGCGTTACAGTGGTGCACAACAAATTTTGTCATGCTTTTCTGCTCACATATGCTAATATTATCTATGTGTCTGTGTGCATGCAGACACTTTTCCTACACACACACACACACAAAGGCATGGATCCTTTGTGTCCCAGTTATTAAGGTAGAAGTTTCCTTTATAGCAGGAGCTAGAATGTCTTCTATTTGAGGAAATCCGGCATTCCGCTATGAAAAATTGTCACACGAAAAATTCCCCATTCACCATTTTTTCATCTCCTGTGCTGAATCTTGACTTTGCTGCTTGATGGTACAACTACTGTCACTTTAATTGTGGGTCTATCCTGAAGAAAAACGGCAGGAACTTTGCAGTGCTCTATTGTTCCCCTAGCTTTGTAAATGACATTTTGAGTTCTTTCTGGCCACATATGAACACTTAAAAGCATTATTTTATTTTTAAAATGCTATTTGGAGCCTACGCAACCCCCTAGAGACCTTTTAAAACTCAGACTCCAATTTTCAATTTTCCAACAAGGCCATGGGGGACTCACTCCTCAATGGTCTACAGAGTTTCCAGGAGCTGGCACTGTGCAGTATTGCACTATATTTGACAGGAAGCCAGTAATAAGCTTTGACATCCCAATGAGACTCAGGGGTTGCTTCCACTGCTGATCATCATGCTGTTCAGTCAGAATGCCTTTTTTCTCTTACCAATTTTTACACATTGCTCTGCACTGCCACATACTTTTTCATTGCGTCAGAATTAGTTAGCTGTTTGCCCTCATCATATTCTTTTCATCCTCAGGCTATGGCTACGCTTGCAAGTGTACCCAGTTACATTGCTTATACTGCTAAAGCGTGTACCCTGTATCCATTCTGAGTGTCCACATATGTCGTGCTGGGCATGTGTTTATGCTGTGCACAGGCATATACTTGTGTCCACATTGCCCCTTTTCAGTATGCGATGTTCAAGGTAAAATTTCAGGGGTGGTATCTGTGTGACACCAGAGACACTCTAGGAACCACCTTACTGCATGCTGCTGGAACTGTGCACTGCCTCCATGCATATGATGATGGCAGCTCCCACTTCTCTTTCTCTTCTTCCAAACTGTGTTGGAGTCCTGGAGCAAGTCCATGAAGATGTAGTTCTGTTCCTGCTCATAGGACAAATGTTCATGCGGTGCAGTAACAGATACAGGACAGAATTGGTCCAGAGAGCTGTCAGATGGCAAAGATGGCTGACCTAGAGGGGGGGGAATGACATTCCACTTGGGACCCATGGAACAGATGTTCTGAATGCCAGGATTGCCGTGGTATGTCCATGGATGGACCTCACTTCTGGTCCTGGAGAATGAGCATGGTGTGGTGGGACCACATCATCCTAGAAACCTGCAATGATGACCACTGGCTGCAGAACTTCAGAATGGGGAAGCAGACCTTAACTGAGGTATGCATGGAACTTGCACCAACTCTCCAGTGCCAAACCACTTAATTTTGGAAACCCATAACAGTGCAGAAGCGGGTGGCTATTGCCTTTTGGAAGCTGGCAACACTTGACAGCTACTGGTCTGTTGCCAACCAATTCAGGGCTGGGAAGTCAAGTGTTGGCATCGTGGTTGCCAGACCATCAATATTGCAATCTACCCACAGGTGCTTGGCATTACCCAAGTGCCTGAAATTATAGCAGGTTTTCAGAGGATGGGTTTTCCAAACTGTGCGGGGGCCATCGCCAGAACACGCATCCCTATACTTTCTCACTGAAAGAGATCTGTGAATATGTGAACCCAAAGGTTACTATTCACTGGTTCTCCAAGATTTAATGGACCCTAGGGGTCAATGCACGAACACAAATGTTGGACACATGGAAAAGGTCCTTGATGCCAGGGTGCTCAGGTGATTGGGGTGTGACGTTGTATGATTAAAATATGATCATGTAAATCATTATTGCTACCACTGTTATATAAATGCAACAAATCTTTTAAAAAGTATGTCATGTAAGGTGTCAATAGAAAAGTTATGGTTTGCTGAATATGACTATCCTATTTGTATGCATGTATCATTTTAGTATTTGAAGTTATGAATATTGACTATGTACCTGTATTTAAAATGTGTTTGTTTCTGGATAGCACCCACAAGGTAGTTTACATCCAATCTAGCCAGCACATTATAAATGGACGATTCAAGTTAATGGCCCATCAACGAACACAATGGGCGATGGACGAAGCTTATCCCCACCTGATGGACTTTCCTGTGGATGCTACAGCCAGAATATGGGTAATGGCCCCTGCTATGACTCATGAAAGCATTCAAGGGTATGCTGTGCTTTGCCAAACATATGTGAGGCTAAAGGGGAATAGTTTCACAGTGAGTGGGCACAGGACAGAAGCGCTTTCCAAAGTCTTCATAGGCAACCTGACCCCACCTGTGTCCACACAGCTCCTGGTTCCCGGCAGGCCAGGGAAATTCATGATGCAGTGTGGTTGTGCCAAGAGACATTACCCTATGGTGTTGCTTGACAAGATCAACAGAGCCTTGCCGCATACTTGTGTCGTGAGATACCTCAGTGGGTTTTGATCCCCTGTAGTGAATGTACTAACCGAAAGCAGACAACTGGGGGAGGATAACACCTTTGGCCCTGGTTTTTGTGTGATGGAGACTTTTAATGCTCTGTAATGTTATCACTGAACAATGTTTTTGTTTCATGATAACTGCTCTGGTTTGGGTTGGTTTATGGGGAGCGTTTAAGAATTATTACAGTACTAAAAAAAGAGTTCTGTAAAGTTTTAAGAGGGACGTCACACATTCCTTTCTTACCATTTTGTCTGACACTGTATCTCACAGCTCTTAGCAGGTGCTATGCATGATTGTTTCTAAGCCTCGATGGTTGCCAGTGGTAACTGGTGAGTGTGGGGGAGTCCTTAGGTATGCTCGGTGTCAGGTATCCTCACTGTTACTTTTGTTTTCTTTGTCTGCAATCTCACTTAATTATCAGCAAATATATAAAGAATTTTCAGCTTCAGGCATGTATTACCAGAGCAAGAGGGCATATTTCCAGAGTGTGTATTTTAATTTAGCAGCCTCAGATTCTGGTTCCTATTGCAGCTCAGGGTCCTCCTCAGCCTCCTCAGAGGGGGCTTCCTCAATGGGGTCTACCAGGTAGAGGCACAGAGTCATGTGCTCTTCTTCCTGTGAGTCTCCCGGGACTTCCTCTAGGACTTCCTCAAAGGTTCTTGCTGCCTCCTCACCCTGCCCCTCCTCAGCATCCCGACATAAGACAAAGTCAATGGAGTTGAGGAGGGGGTTGCGAGTGACTTTGGGTTCTATATTCTCAGCCCTGGAGAGCCCCAGTCCAGCTCACTGTAGTGGGGTCATGTGCTAGGTCCCCTCCCAGAGCAACTATTCTAGTCCTTCCTCCTCCAGTACAGGAGCCTAAGGTGCTTTATGCGTTCCCAGCACTGGGACGGAGTCTGGTGAATGCCTGCCACCTCCAGTCTCCTGAACTATCCTGGTACAAGTGAATGTTCCAGACGATTTAGGCAAAGTCATGGAGGATGGTATACTCTGACCAAACATGGATCAGTATCTGTGTGTGCTCCAGAGTCCAGGTGGCTGCTCTCAGACCATGATCACTTGTACTGATCAATAGATTTCAACAGAAACTGTTCTGCAGTGCTCAGTGCAGGTCACTGCTATTCTGGAAGAGAGGATCAGGAATCTTTATACCTATGGGCAAGGGTCAGGCAACAAAGGATCAATGCATTTTGGGAATGGCCCTGGCAGACTATTGATATCCTTGACCTGGTATACACCTCTTACCTCCATCCACACGATACTGTAGAGCAGGTTGGGCCATGCCATTGAGGAGGCGGGCACATACCCACACCCCTCATGCATGCTAGCTTTCATGCACCAGACTGTCCTTCAGGAACATGCTTTAGATCTTCAGATGTGGATAGTGGAGGGTTATGGCATAAGATGTACACTTGCAAGAATAGACACACCTTCAGACTCCCAGTGACCATGTTGCTGTTTTTTCTTCCTGGTGATAGTATCTAAAACCTCAGTAAATGCTCATCTTGTCTCTTTCTGCAGCTAATTTAGTCTAAGCCAAAGAGGTGTTTTAAAACACCAAAAAGTGTATTATTGTTAATATATTTGCTTTGTGTTTTCTGCAAGACTCTGGTTTTCATTTCATAACTTCATCTGAGTATCCAAGTTCTCTCTGAATAGCTAAAATGATTATTTTATACATCAATGAGGTGAATTTTCAGCTTTGAAATAAGCATTGGAGCTACTGATCTCAGCTAAATCAGCACAGTTTACTTGTTAATATGCATAATACTTTTCTGCACCAACTCTCATGTAAGCACCTCGAAGTGCATGAAGGCCAGCTTGTCTGTGGGTCTAGCATGGGTACTCAGCAAGGGGGAGGTGCAAGGAGCCTTTTCCACTTCATTATGCATCCCCCACAAGGGAATGTTAATAGTTCTTGAGCTCAAGGGGACACAAAGACTACTCCCTAGCAACCCGAGGGACAGGACAGCATGCACACACTCTGCTTGCACACCTTTCTGGAGTTCCATCTGGGGCACTGCACTCTATGATGTCCCTACTCCAGACTACAGGCTAACTGCCACCCGGTAGTGCAGTAATTCATAGGATACCACCACACCTTGCTGAGGTAGGCGTGTATTATTATCCCATTTTATATGTGACAGAGAGAAGTTAAGAGATTTGCCCCAAGTCACAAAGTGAGGCAGAGCGGAAAAGGGGTACTTCCTGTCCCCTCTTCTAACCACTAGATGAAACTTCCAACAGTGTGATGGATTGTTGAGCAGGTCTGGTATTTCTTCCTGCTTTAACCTTGAAGCGAAATGTTTGTAAGAACAGATTCTCACAGAAGAACTTAATGGGTCAGTGTGCTCATTCGGTCTCTCTCAATCCATCCTTTACATTCTTATTAGCAACCTCTCTCCAGAGATAAGCAATGAAATGTGAAACCTCCTGTAATCATCAGCACACTGCATTCTGGTGCACAATCACTGGGCTCCAACAATTGCCTGTAGAACTCTTCAGTTTCATTATTACACTGCTTTTGGTGTATAGGCTTGAAAGAAAGATTTCTCAGCACTCCTTAAAGGCAGGTTGGAATAAGCCTGTCAATGACTGGATTGCATGTGCTTTTGCAATGTAATTTAGCAGGTCATTACTCTGTAATGAGGACTTAGGTCCCTGTTGGCATTTTTATTCATTTGAAATGGCTGAGGGCAGCGGCTACTTTGTATAGTGTAGTTTTGTGTAATTGTTCCATTCATACATTATATCAGGTCTCGTATGATACTTCATGTATTATTATGGGCTGCTTCTTCATTCAAAAGTCTGCTGCTTTAAAAAATGTAAAAGGAAATAAAATATGAAACAGTTTCATAATACTGTCAGACTCTCCATTATAGCTGCCATGTTACCCTTAGCTTATCCCATTCCATTAAGGGTATGTCTATGCTGCCATTGGAGGTGTGATTGCAGACATAATCAAGCTGGCTTTGATCTAGCTAGCGCCACTACCAGTAGCAGAGAAACTGCAGCAGCACAGATTTCAGCATGAGCTAGCTGCCTCAGTAAGCAAAGCACCCAGTGTCCCCGGTGGACTTGTATAACCCACACTGAAACTTGTGCTGCCATGGATTCACTGCTGTTAGTACTTGCGCTAGCTAGGTCAAAGCCAGATCAGGTATGTCTGTGCATCCTGCAATCGCACTTCTCATTAAAGGGTAGACATTCCCTATGTCTCTGTAATGCAGTCCCTATCACTTGCTGCTCTGAAATGTCTGTATTACCTAGGTGTGATAGGGTGAATCATCATCACTTGCTAGAGAAGGAAAAAAATCAATTAGTGGAATGCTCCACACCTGTGGGGTAATTGATTGCTTCTGGCCACAGGAGGAAGAGCTAGGTGATGGGCTGTTAGTCACCTGGGACTTAAGCAGACCGAAGGAGTTTACTGCAGAGAAGCCTGGACTCTTTTACAGGAAGGAAGCCCCAGGAGGAGGGTATGTTTAGGGGGAAGGCTTGAGCTAAGGAATAGAAGGAGTAGGGAGAGCCCTAGGGGAAGCTGCTGGAGACCCCATGGAGGAGAGGCAGTGGAGGGAAAACCTGCTATACAAGAAGTGACAGAGGATGAACTCTGCAGGAGCAGGTCAGGCTCTGAGGGGGGAGGCCCTGAGGTAGGCCCAGTTAGAACACTTCATTGGGGACTGAGAGGGAGGGAAGACTTATTAGTTTAGAGGTTTACCTGGACTTTGTTGGACTTTTTTGTGACCCTGGAAGGGTGTCACTTGGCTGGAGGGATGAGCTGTAGAAGACCCAGTGGTAGGCAGATGGCCTGCAGGAGGCCACAGAGCTGAAGCTATGTGTAAGGGGACTGTTGCCCCCTTACTAACATTCAGTGGGGTGTTTTGNGGTAGTGCAGAAGCCAGGAAAGTTCCCCACAATAGCGGGACCATTCCCCCGCTTACATATGGGCAATATTCACACACTGATACAAGGGGCTTAACTTGTGGTGAGTGCACTACATAGCACAAGGCAGAGCGCAGGAGATGGGCTAGCAGGAGTGCATTGACTCATTTCTTCACTTACGCTATTTTTATTCACATTGCTATTTCTATTCCATTTACATCACCATTTGTTTCAAGACCATTGTCAGTCTAATTCAGCTTCTTTAGACCACAGTTTTTGGCCTTGAAGGATGTTGATTTCTGTTCTGAACATACCTCACTTAGAGCTGTTATTAGCAGTACTCTACCCATGGCCATATGGCTCACAGAGAAGCTGCTTTTAAGCCAAATGCACAGTGTTTATCTGCTTTTTGACATTTATAGGCCCATTTAGCCCCTCTGTCACTGCAGGGTTACTTTAAGTGCCACATTGTTGTTTTGTAGGTAGACACAGTCTGTCCTTTAACTTGAGAGCATCTATTGATTTCCATTAGTAGCATATGAATATATTTCCTCTTGGCTCTTTACAAGGCTTAGAGTATGATGTAGCTGAAAATATACACATTTCCTTAGACAACTTGGGGCTTATGCAAAATGTTTATAAGAAGTGCTCAGCACTAACTATTGATGAAAATGGTAGAGGTCTGGGCCATGGATCTAAAGCTTCTAACTCTGCTGATGACCCATGTGGGTGTCAAAATGATGCCACGTGATGGATTTTATGTTTTATCAGTTTGATTCTTTAAAAACTTAGGAAATTACTCACAAAAACCTACATTAACAAAGCATCCTTAAGGCTGCACAGTCAAGCACTCAGAAGTTAGGAAATGCTAGAATGAAGGTTGTCTGTGCAATCTTAATTTGGCTCCATCGTGCTACTGCATTATGATGCAGTCTTTCATTACATGATAACGCACTATTTTTTTCACAGGACTGCTGCTTCATTCACTGCAATGATGGATCTGCTCTGGGGATGAATAAGGCTGTGGAAGGAAGGAGATTGTTGTCAGGAAGAGCTCTACTTCATCTGTTCCTGAAGTTGGAAAGTGTGTACCTATAGAGGGTACTGGGACAGTTGGGCTTAGGCCATCTGTGATGTTATGAGTGTAATATAATATCTCACTGAAAGGTGACATAGGGCCAAAAAGAGTTAGTTAATTCTCAGACTGACCTGACCCATGGTTGAACTGTAAAAATTTGTTAGGAAGATATATAAACAAATAAAGCTTTGAAATGCAAGCCTGCATTGTTAGAGATAGAAGGGTAGCTGTTTGCTCAGGTCTTGTGATGTAAGCAAACAAGTCTTGTCTATTGTTATAGCTTTAATTCAAAGATCAAAAGAGGAGTATTAGTATTTCGGAAGACACTTGAGGGAAATAGTATTATTGTCTATATGTCTCTTTGAAGGTTGTGGTAACCTGTATCTGAACTGTTTAATGGATAAATTATCCTGTTTTAATTGCATGATGCTTGGGAGGAGGAAAGTTAAGCCTATTGTTTTCTCAGGCCAAAAGGCTGTTGGAAATGTATAAAAACCTTGGGACATGATCCTTCATCTTAGATCTACTTTGGGTTTCAAGAGGGGGAAACCTTAAGCCATAAGGATTGAGATCCCTAGTCACTGACTGGAGTCACCCTGAATATGGACATTGGACTATAACCTATGGTCTATTTCTAAAAGGACTCTGGGCAACTACAAACTCATCTCTGCTATGTAGCTGAACCCCAAGAATTGAACTAAAGTCTGTATGTATATTGATCTTTTAACCAACACTCACTCTCTTTTTTTTTTTTTTTTTTTTTTTTTCTATTAAATATTTTTGTTTACCAAGAATTTACTTTTAGTGTGTATTTTGGGTATAATTGGACCTGGGTGTGTGGCTGATCCTTTGGGGTTGGAAGACCCTTTTCTTTTATATAATGAGATAAGATTTTCCGTAATCATCATCACATCTGACATGTGTCTCTGGATGGAGGCCTGAGGCTGGACGTTTTAAAGGAACGGCATTATATGGACTTCTGAGTAACAAATGAGGTATTATAGAAGCTGTTTTTTGCTGGCTTGGTAATCTAAGTATTGGAATATCCACCAGCTTTTGAGGTTTGTCTGCCCCGTTCTGTTTGCAGTTCACCCTAATTGAGTGACCTCAGCTGGCTCCTATAGGCAGTATTGTCACACTATCCCAAAACTAAAGGTTCACCCTCTTAACTGAGGGAAAGAAACTACAAACCCCAGGCCACAACTGAATTCAGGGGACAACAGATGCAAGAACAGGAGTGAATGTCCGAGAGTGAAGATCAGGGTTCCAGATGGGGACAGTGAGCAGAGAATCCTGGACCATGCCCACTGCTCCTCAATGAAATCCAAAGAGTCAGTGGATGACCTCCAGAGGAAGTCTGCCAAGAGATGTGATGTGATGAGGGAATGGAAATTGGCCCCATAGTGTCAGAATGCTCCCCACTGCCTGGTGAGCTTCCTCCTCTTGGTCTGGTGGATGCCCTTCTTGGCCAGCTTGAGGAGGTGGCTGGTGAGCGGGCCTCATGATTTCATGGGGCCACTAAGGGGAATAAGCAAGTAAGGGGAAAAGTGCAGCCAGAACCTCGTGGGAGGAGCTGGAAGAGGAGCTGCAGCCTGACGTACTCTACATAGGTATGTGCCAGGGTCTCCCCCTCACTGCAGAAGGGACAGGTGTCAAGAGATTCTGTAAACCACTCCAGCCACACACCTGTCCTTATGGCTCCATGAAAGAGCCACTAGCTAATATCTCAGCTGGGCTGTGGGACCAGTGCAGAATATAAGCTAGTCCACCAGGGCGCCCTGCTCCTCACAGGTGGCAGCAGGTCACTTGATGTCTGGATGGGACATGAAGGTGAGGAAGTGGACGGTATGGTTCTTAAGAGTGTACAGATGTTCTCTAGGCATGGTTTGAAGACTGACCAGCTGGACTGTGTTCAGCCTGCTCAGACTGTGTATTAAGGAGGCAGGGGTCTCATGGGGGAAGGGGCTCAATGACAAGGTCTGGAGGCCCAGGGATGAACAAGGAGCCACCTCCTGCAGGACCCACTCAAAAGAAGCAGCGGGAAAGCTGCCCTCACCTTCTGGAGCACATAACGGGGGACTCATAGGGTGGACAACCCTATGCACTAGCCGAATGCCACAGGGTCCACCCAGTCCCTCCAGCCATAGTTCAGGAGGTCTCAGAGTCTGGTGACATGAGCCAAGGCCATCGTCCTGTGCACCAAGGCGGATGCTACCACCTGCACATGAAGATGTGGGTTGTGTGTCATGGGTTCATCCAGGAGGTCTTCCCCCTTAACGGCTGCTACGGACCTGGTTGCTGAGACTAGCTTCCAGGTCCTGAGGAGGTCCTGATGGAAAAACTGGTAGCTCAGAGTGTCTTGGGAGATAAAACTGTTGCTGGAGGTGGCAGAGGAAGGCATGTGCCAGCATACTCCATGCTGGATAGTGAGCACTATAAGGAGTCTCTGCAGGGCCTGAAGCTGCAATATGTGGACCTGGCTGCAAATGCAAATCAGGTCCTGTCTGTGCCTGTCCAGAGCATCCCTCTGAGACAGGGCGCAGAGCTAGTGCTTCTCCGGCCAAAAGAACTCTAGGATCTTCCTCTGGAGGCTGGCCAGGGTACCCACGGGCAGGCTCAGAGTGTTGAACCAATGCCAGAGCAGGGGACAGGACCAGCTGGTTGACAGTCAATGTCCCTCCCCCAAGCAAAAAGCCACCATGGAAGCCTCATTCATTTCCTCTACCAGTCAGCACCCTGGATTTTAGATCCATCCAATTCTTCAGTGGGGAGGGGTTGGTGCCAAAAGGTAAACACCAAGACAGAGCAGTGGACCTGTGCCCCACCCTTCTTTGTCTCTCTCCATGATTTTCATGGATTTCTGTCTCTCACTGAGTCTCCTTCTCCAAGACAATACACTTCCTACAAACTAGACTTTTGTGGACTCATTCCCAGTCACTTTTTTTTAAAAGCAGCAATGGAATTTAACTGGAGTGGCCAGATCTTCTGGTCCAGCCAAGCTGTGCTTGATACCAAGACTGGTGGATGGCAGGAGCAAAGATGACTTCAAATCAATTGTGTGGCTCTCAGTACCTGAGGCCTTCTGACCACAGGCCGTTCCCTGGTGTAAACTAATACAGTCTAATGGCTACTGTAACATATGCTGGGTGCTCACAACCCCCAGAGGCCACTCTGGCACCCAGGGATTTCTGGGATATAGAGATTCTCTATGTCCCATCTTGCCTGGAAATGCAACTTGACTAAGAGGGCCATGAAGAGAGCAGGGAGAGGATGCTCTGATAGTGGCTATATAGGAAGAAGCTTCGAAGGGCTAGTTAAACAGGCTTTAGGTTTGTTTGTTTTTGCCATAATACTGCTAAGCAGCCAGAGTGGAGCTGGGGCTCTGGCCTGTAAGTTTAAATAAAGTCTACTCAACTTCCTTCACATTTTACAAAACTCGATCTGATATTGTCCCTTTCTGCAAAATGGCAAATGTCTCCCATTTTCCTTTAGGTGGCATGTTTTATTTTCACACATCTCTGTGAAATACTATTGCATTTCCCTCAGCAGGATAAGTGAGAATTGATACATTTGTATTTGCAACTAGATTAATCCCTATAATACAAATGGGCAAGATTGTTTCAGAAACTCCTAAGAAGCATGATGTGAAAGTTGTGCATGAGGTGTAAAGAGAACTTTACCTGAAATGAAAAGAGAGGAGATCTCAGGGTTCAAGTGCTCAAAGGGTAATGCAGTCACTCAAAGTTACACTCTGTTTGATATTGAAATAGCTTTCAAGTGTGCCAGGAGACAATTAGTCAACTCCCTTTAAAATGAAATGATCTTTGGTCACCTGCTGTTCTAGCTGTCATGAATCATCCTCAATTTCAGTTTAAAAACAAAGCTGGTTTTAGACCATTAGAATGCTAAAAATAAAAAATTGAAAACTAATAACCTCTTGGTTTTCACTTCCCATAGAAAGGTGTCAGTTGTCCAAGCTGTTTATCAGTAGCCATATATTTCACATGCACTAGCTATGGTACAGGGGTTAAGTAGCTTCTCTGGGGGAACCTGTGGGTTAGTGGCTTTGGCTGTGACTACAGAACCAAGAAATCTTTCTTCGTCCCTCACATAAGTACTATGAGTTTTTTAGCAACTTTTACTAACAGTGGGAGTGGAGGTGGCTTGTGCTGCCTTTGCATGCACTCCTTAATAGTAAACATGTGAGGTAGTCTGGCTGAGTGGATAGTACACTAGATGGGATTCAGAAGATCTGGGTTCTAGTCCTGACTTTGTCACTTGCCTGTTGGGTGACATTGGGCAAGTAACTTAAATTCTCAGCACCTCAGTTTTCCCATCTGTAAAATGGGCACAATAATACTGACCTCCTGTATAAAGTGCTTTGAGATCTACTGATGAACAGCGCTGCATAAGAGCTAGGTATTATTATATGCAGGCTAGAAAGGATTAGATTTTTATCAGTAAACATTAATTCCACCGTACACACACAAACCAATGAAAAAGTATTTCCATTGTTGATAATTGAAATGTATAGATAGGCGAAGTAAGAAGAATGCTGCTTGGGAATTAGTTTGAGTCAAGGATACTTTGTATACTTTGACATGTGATGTTAACAATTTGTGTTTTAACAGTTATAAATCTTTAAACTTTTTGAATCTTAGCATCTACTACAGGGGTCGGCAACCTTTCAGAAGTGGTGTGCCAAGTCTTCACTTATTCACTTTAACTTAAGGTTTTGTGTGCCGGTAATACATTTCAATGTTTTTTTTGAAGGTTTCTCTCTATGTCTATATTATATAACTAAACTATTGTTGTATGTAAAGTAAACAAGGTTTTCAAAATGTTTAAGAAGCTTAATTTATAATTAAATTAAAATGCTGATTTTATGCCGCTGTCCCACTCAGCCCGCTGCCAGCCTGGGGTTCCATTCACCTAGTTCGGCAGTGGGCTGAGTGGGGCCTGCGGGACCCCGGCTGGCAAGGGGCCCCTCACATTCACATCCTCTCACTTAATAGTTGTCTTTTCTTGACTCATTCTTTGGGTGTACTGTGGAGCAAAATAGGCTTTGGCCCAGTGTCACTTAGCACTCACCTCTTATGCTGGCATGGCCAGCTCCCAGAGCCCCAAAAGACAATTGTACCATCCTCCTGGGATTCTTAAGGCCAAATTCTTTGTTGCCGTAAATGGACGTAGCTCCACTGAAATCAATGGAGGTGCACCCAGTTACACCAGAAAAGAATTTGTCCCTAAACTAGTTGAGGGATGAGCCCATCTCTCCTTTGGGTTTTGTATAGGGCTGAGCATACTCCTGGCAATGCTGGGGGCTGGTTCACTAAATGCTCTTACCTATATTTGGGCAAATGATGGAGCTGCTTCACTAAGTGCTCGGGCTATGCAAAGGGCTGAATAATTTTGTAACGCTTGGTGCTGTTGGGTAGTGCTGAGGGCTAGGTTCCTGCTTGTTCCTATAAAGTGTGTGTTTTGTGGTTTTGATGAATCTGGGGTGTGATGGGGTGTAGCAGGCCCTTTGAGGCCCCTGTCGGAGGCCTCGCTGTCCTACTACACCCTGCCTCAGGAAAGGAGCAGTAGAGGTGGGTTCTTCAGGCTTGCCTAGAAAGACTGCAGGGAAGCAGCCAATCAGAACCCAGCAGGCTCAGTTAAAAGGAGCTACTGGGCCTGAGAAGGTCAGTTCCTGGTTAGGACTAGAGGAGCAAGGGAAGGTGCTTGTTGCTGGTCACAGGAACTCAAGAAGAGACCCAGAAGACAGGTTTTGGTGATACTGGAATTCAGCAAGGAGGAAGAGGATTTGAAAACTTCAGCACTCAGGTCAGGATGAAGAGAAAGGGGCCTCAGGGGAAAAGACCCACAGAATACCAGCAGCAAACTGAGGAAAGTAGCATGGGCTGTCGTGTGTAGGGTTCCTGGGCTGGGACCTGGAGTAGTGGGTGGGCCCAGCTCCCCACACAAGCCATTAGGGAAATGGACTAAGTCCCATAAAGAGGATAAGGCTCTTTACTAAAAGCCCAAGAAAGGGTCTGGAATTTAAATAGGTACAGAGATGGGACTGAAGACCCTGGTGAGGACTAACTATTTGTTGAACTTTGTTATTCCGGAAGGGGTTCATCCATTCATCTGTTGACTGTGATACTTGGAGGGCTGAGCCAATGAAAACCCACCTAGTGAGGCCAACAACCTACAGAGGGCACCAGGAGTGGAGGAAAAAGAGGTTGCAGCATCACACTCAGCTGACAGGAGGCACTGATGAGAGGTGAGTTTCCTGCTACCTAGGACTTGCAGGCTTTTATTTTATTTTGCTCAGAGTCTGAAAATCAAGGTACAAATTATTTAAAGGGGAAAAATCGTCACATCTGAGCAGGGGAAACCTGGAAACTGTAAAATCCTCCATAGCGAATCCCAAAGCAAAGACATGCTTGGTTTTGGGAACACAAAGCATGACGATTGAGGTATCACCAAAGCACAGTTGCCATCGGTTAAGAACCGGACTATCATGCAGGTTCCTGCATATCTTGTTTATTATCCTAGGACAAACCCCAAAGCTTCCTCTTTGGCTCACACATTTGCAAACCCTATTTGGAAACAGTGCAGTGTTAATTTTCTTCTTTATCAGAGAAAAATATTAATGAAATGTAATTACCCAAATGTTGGAGTCCAATATTACACATTACTGCCCACTTGATATTCTAGTTTTGAGGGAATGTTTGTCACCCCCCTCAATAAGTTGTGGTGAGTTTATCGGTTTTGATTTTCTTGTTTCATCTATCTATCTAATCAATTATTAGTGTTGTAAGGACTGGAATGTGTATGGATAACAACACAGCAAGGTGAGATGACCAGTTTACCCTGATTTTCTACAGGTTTTGGAGAACAGCAGCCCACTGGTGTCAATCTAAGCATAGTTGTCAAAGTAGAAATCCCAGAACCTTTGCTTTACCAGCTTTTTTTTTTCCCTTTCTAAATCTAGACTACATCTAAAGATTACTTACTTTGTAGGTAATGCCCCAACCATAGCATTTGGAGTCATGTGCAGAAATAACAGCAACATGTACCTTTGCCATAAATGGCCCAAGACCAGGGCCGGCTCCAGGCACCAGACGAGAAAACACGTGCCTGGGGCGGCACATTGTAAGGGGCGGCATTCCGGCCAATCTTGGGGCACATTCCGGCTGCCCTGCTGTGTTTTTTTTTTTTTTTTTTTTTGCTTTGGCAGCCCAGTCCGCAGCTCCGGAGCCCCTGGCTGGCTCCTCGCGCTCCACCAGTCCCCAGCCCTGCAGGGGCACGGACCCTGGCTTGGAGGGGGCAGGAACTAGCAATCCCCGCCGCTCACCGTGCTGCCAGGCTCCCCGGGACACGCCACTCCCTGCCGCCTGCACTGGCCTCCGCCTACCGCGCCGCTCTGAGCCCTGCATGGCCGAGCCGCCTTCGCCTTTAAAGGAGCGGCTGAGCTAGCACCTCCTGCAGCCCCCGGGGCTCCGCCTGCCCGGCTGGGAGAGCCACCCCAAGACTGGAGGGGGGAGCCCCTCTTGCCCAGCTGTGAGTGGACTGCAGTGCCTGGCTGCCCACGGGCGGAGGGAGCAGGTGAGCGCCGCCCTTCACCCCCCTGCGAGCCGCCTTGACCACCCTCCACGCGCTCCCTGTGGCTGCCTTTTTTTTTTTTTTTTTTTTGCTTGGGGCGGCAAAAAAGCTAGAGCCGGCCCTGCCCAAGACAAATGACAGTACAATCCCATTTGTATAATGGCTCTGTTAGAGAGCTGCATACTTTTCAAATGTGCCTCATTTCAAGGTCATTCATTTTAGTCCCAAAGTTATCGACAATCCGCACAAATTTGGTTTCCCTGATTTTTAATACTGAAAACTATTTCCATCAGAAATAACCACATAACCAAGATTATACAAAAAGCTGTTTACACTAAGGGTATGTCTTCTGTGCAGAAAGAGCCCAGGCTTGCCTAGTCCAGGTGGAGCATCCCCAGTTCAAAGACCTGCCCGTGCCAGACCCATATGACTGCGTCCACACCGGTGTGTACTAGCCTGTGTGCCAGGGTGGACTTCTGGCAGGATATCCGGTGATTCTTAGTGCTGGATTCATTTGTAATGTACTGTGGGAGAACTTGTCTGTTCTTCCTGTGTGGATGTGCTCTTAGCCCACCAACTGAGTAAATTAAACTGCTGGTTGCTTGCAAGGCATGGATCCCACTCAGGATGAGGAGCTGTTATTACTGCAAGTCACAGCTCAGACAATGTCTGACTAGCCATTTGTGAGTGGAATCCTGGTAACTGCCTGTGCAAATTAGGGACATATTGTGCCTATGTGTTTTTGAAAATCAAGCCCTACGTAACTTGCTTAAGTCAATAGAAGTGAGTTATCGGCAATGCTCACGGTAGTGATCAGGAGTTCCTGGTTCCCAGCCAGTGCTCAGTCTACTAGAACATGCTGCATCACTTTACAGCGATTTTCTTATAAGTATATCTGGGTAAGTGTAGTTAACCCAATGAGTATACCGGTTTCAGTGAAACTGTATAGTGGGAGGAGAGCATGTTGACCTTTTTTTAAACTGACTTGATTCAGGCTACATTTGGCTTAAGTTGAAATATGCCTGTTTAAGATGAAGGATTTTAGTTTCAAAATCAATAAGCTATTTCTGCTTGTAGTGTGTTGGATTCAGTGACATGATTTCCACAAATATGCATTCGGTTTACACAGAAGATTTAAAATGGCGTTTATTCTTGCACTCAATTTTTTTTCCTCTGCAACTGCTCCTTGGGGAGTGTGACTCATACCTATTTATAGACTATGTGTAGGTTGAAAACAGATTTAAGAATCTGCATAGCTACTCTTTGGCTGTCTACACTAGTGCTCTACTTTCTGTTCCATTTGGTGGGGAGTGTACAAATGTGGGGAAGGGGGCGGGAAATGGAAGAGTTAAAATCTCCCATCTGAGTTAGTGCTGGTCTATTTTGTGCTGCTATTGGCTCCCTCAGCATAGAAACGATATTGGCAGATCTCCACACTTTTCACCTCTCAACCTACCAATGCCCTAGTGTGGGACGCAATATGTAACAAAGACTTAAAATGAGGGACAACATATTTTCATGCAGGAACTTAAAGTTTAGCAGGATTCCTTCCTTCCTTTTAGGATATGTCATCACCACAGAATTAGCCCCAGGCTCTTGGGTACTGCTCCCAACTCTGCTGATGTCCACGCAGTCTTGAGGGTGCTTTAAGCCTGTGCTAGCAGAAACAGCTAAAGGTATAGGTTTGAGCCTGGATTTCTCTTCAGCTTGGACTGGCAATTCACCTGCTTTGCAATGAGAATCATGCCCAGGTGCTGATAGACCTTCAATGCCTTCCCCCAATTCCACAGGGCTATATTTTCTAGCTCTCTCTACTGTCTTTTTTTTTCCCCTGCAGCATAAGTCATCTACCCTGGTTTGACATTTAAACCCCACATTTGCCTGCTACATTTCTGCTGTGCTTCCACAGCATTTGAACAGACATGCTGTGTGAGAAATCCTACTTCCAGGGTGCTGTCAGCTGGCCTGAAGATAACGCTTGCCTTCTGGTGAAGTTCTTGTGTGAGGTCAGGAAGACCCATAATTTGGGGAAAAGTATCTGAAACCAGCAGTTCTACCACAAAGTCTCCAAATAGCTGGCAGAAGAGGGGATACAGGGTGGGAGGTGAACTCTGCGGATGAACCTCTGAACTCTGGGGTTGCACTGGCCAAGGACAGCAACTGTGAGTGGGGTGCAGAGAAGGGACGGGCACGTTAAAGGGACTTTTGGGTTGCTGGACTTAAGTACCTGAGGGGAAAAAGACAATGCCCAACTTACTTGGGGGTGGGTCTTTTGCTCATGGTTTATGTTTATGGACCCTATTTGCGGTGTTTTCCCAAATTAATGCTGAGTTACTTTTCTCCTTTTATTAAAAGTTTTTGCTACACTCACTCTGTGCTTGCGAGAGGGGAAGTTTTGCCTCTTAGAGGCGCCCAGGGGGTGGTGTGTAATTTGTCCCAGGTCCCCGGGTGGGGGCTCAAGCCGGTTTTGTGTTGTATTTTTGAAAAGAAACCCCTAGATACTGAACCCAGCCCTTGTTGCTGCTGGCTCCACCTGGCAGAAGGATTACAATAAAATCAATGATTTTGTTGTTTTTCTACAAAGACTGGGAATTTTCACACCACCTGTAGATACAGTGGACAACAGCTGTGTATAATCATCTTATCCTCACAGCTACTTGCTGAAGTTGAAACATTTACTCTAAATTGTCTTGTTCCCTTCTTTTGTATTGACTGATTTTGAACTCTCCCTCTTCCCGTACAGAAAATTCTCTGTGTTAAATAGCTTTATTTTCGCACCTCTCTCATAGCTTTTGACAGCAATATTAGTTTTTAAACTTACTGCCTCATGTCTGTCCTTAGCATACTGTCAGCTCAAGCCAATGCAGTGATTTCTTTGTCGGTAGATTTAGGGTTGCCAGTTTTGGTTGGACATATTCCTGGAGATTTAATCACATGACAGTCTTTAATTAAAAAGATTAATCTTTAATTCCTGGAGACTCCAGGCCAATCCTGGAGGGCTGGCAACCCTAGTAGATTTGATGTGATATAAACCTTCATCCATCTATAACACACTAAGGCATGTCTTGTTGCTTTCTGTGCTTCACAAGGTTGTAGAGTTCTGTCTTATACATAGGGACTGCCATGCTTGATCAGACCAGTGAGTCACCTAGTTTAATATTGTGATAGCGCTGAAAAACAAAGACTGTTTCCCATCAGACCCCTCTCCATTGCACTTTCCCATCCTCTCGCCAGGTAAGGGGAAAGGTCCTGACTCTATTTGGGAGTGGGAGCCATATGGTAGGAAGAAGCTGCAGAGAAACCCCAGGAACTGTGGACAGAGCCATGTGCGGAACAGGCTTTGACTGCCAGACATCACAGCTGGGTGAAGGTCTGTGGGACTTAAGGGAGAACAGCAGTGGCTGGGCGGAGAACCAGTGCAAAGGTGCCCAGTGAGAAACAATAACGGAACCTGGCTTGGAAACTCACAAATGCTTATTTGCTTGACTAGAGACTGGACTGGAGAGGGCACCCCAGGCACTAGGCTTGAAGAACCCTGACTGTCGATTGGACTCCCCGAGGGACCCAAACAGAAGCACTATTGCTCACCTGGAACTGTAACTGCGTAAGCCTCTGTACCTAGGGTATTGCAACCTTTCCACTTTCCTACCAGCAGGGCCGTTCCTAGGGGGGAGCAGGGCCCGGGGCGGAAGTGACAAATCTGTCACTTCTGGGACTGACCACACCCGGCGCTGGCCAATTGCACCGGCGATCCCTGGGGTCCCCCAAAGTGTGGGGCCCAGAGAAGTTGCCCCGATTCGCCATATCCAAGGGACGGCTCTGCCTACCAGCCCTAGTAAAAATCTTTCCCTTAGCCAAGAAATGGTAGGTAAATTGTATAATGGCTGACAGGGGTCAGGCTGGAGACTCTTGCCTATATGCTCGGGGTCTTACTGATCGCCATATTTGGGGTCGGGAAGGAATTTTCCTCCAGGGCAGATTGGCTGAGCCTCTGGAGGTTTTTCGCCTTCCTCCGCAGCATAGGGCAGGGATCTCTAGCAGGAGGGTTTCTGCCGATTGAAGTCACCTAAAACAGGATTGGGGACTTCAACAGCAGAGTCCAGGGAAGGGGTAGGGACGGTTTTATGGCCTGCAGCATGCAGGGGGTCAGACCAGATGATCATAATGGTCCCTTCTGACCTTAAAGTCTATGAGTCTATGAGTCTATGTGTCAAAACAGTTATCGGGACCCAGCGGGGCTAGCACCTACAAGGCCTAGCTGCTGAAGCACCTACAGGGCTTGCCTTCAAAACGTGGCACACTACTGGCACCCAAGGGGCTTGAGCACAGAATAACCCCACTAATTACAATATCCCATCTCTTATGATGGCTAATTCTATATGTTTCAGGGGACAGTGCAAGAAGTATACCTGCATTCAAAAAATTAGAGAAGTTCATGGAGGATAGGTTTATCAATGGCTATTAGCCAAGATGGTCAGGGATGCAACCCCATGCTCTGGGTGTCCCTAAATCTCTGACTGCCAGAAGATGGGAACTGGACTACAGGGGATGGATCACTCAATAATTGCCCTGTTCTGTTCATTCCCTGTGAAGCATCTGGCACCAGCTACTGTCAGAAGACAAGATAGTGGGCTAGATGGACAATTGGTCTGACCCAGTATGGCCATTATGTTCTTAAGCCCCATCGTAAATATTTAGGGCCTAACTGACCATAGGGGAACTTCCCTCTGATCCAGCATAGCATTTAAGCACATACTGTACTTTATGCATGTAAATATTCCCATTGACTTCAAGGAGACGCCTCACATGTTTAAAGTTAAACACATGCTTAGGTGCTTTGCTGGGTCAGGGTCTTAGTGCTTGGCATATGCCCTGCAGCAAGACAGTTTATATCCCTCTTTAAAAAAAAAAAAAAAAAAAAAAGTTAATCTAACCTAATGTAACTGTGGCTGATGAAGGTGTGCATGTGTATTGGAGTTTGCACACTCAGAAGTTGGGAACATGTGAAAGTGCACAGCGTCTTTTGAAAAAATTGTCCATGCTTACTGCAGTGTTTCATATATTTAAAGGCAGTTTCAGTCCATGGCTGGAAACTGAAGCTGGAAAAATTCAAATGTGAATTTTTTAACAGTGAGGAGGATTATCAAGTGGACCAATATTCCAAGGGATGTGGTGGATTTTCCATTTCTTGATGTCTTCAACTCAAGGCTGGATGCCTTTTTGGGAGATATACTTTAGTCCAACACAAATTACAATTTGTGGGCTCAATACAAGGATAACTGGGTGAAATGGCCTGTGATATAGAGGAGGTCAGTCTAGATGATATAATGGTCCTTTCAGGCCTTAAACCTCGAATGAAAGAACATCGCCTTTCACAAACATGCAACAGAAATTACTGTGTTTCTCAGGATAGCTAGTGTGACCTAAGACTCTTCCCTTCCTCCTCCTTCAGCTCATCTGAATGTTTTCACACTGCCTGCTGGCTAGCTGCCTTTTTGCTGCAATTACTGAGATAGCAGTGTTTCTCTACCTACATTTTCACTGGCATGGCTTGTTTATCTCTTTAGACATGTTATTCACACTGTCCAAGTCCTGCAAAGTGTTTCAGTTTACACCCTCTTTCTGCTAGTCATTATGATCTGAAGTTTGGTTTTGTGCCTCCGAAGGGGATCATATTTCTTTTTTTAGCAGCAGTATAAACTTGCATTTTCTTCAGTGCCTGGTTTCAGCTTGGGATTTATGGAGCTGCACAGAGGGACTGATGTCTCCTTGGTAATCTCTCTGTGTGAGCTTAATGTTTTGCTGGGACTTTATAGACTTTTGTTGTTTTTTTCTGTCATGTTATCCAACCTTGCCTCTAATAGATCTGCAGAAACTTCTACTGCTAGGTGGTCAGTGTGACAGGTTAGATCACAGAACCCCCTTGGGAACTGCCAACTGATGTGCTGGGACTACCTCTAAGCCTGTTTTCCCTGGCAGCTTCGGACTGAAGAACCCTGCCTGGTTTGAGCCAGACACAGGGTCTGAACCACGTCCCCCAACATCTGCAGACTTAACTGAAAACAGCTTAAGAACTGTTCCTGTCTCCAACACCCAGATGTCCAGCTCCCAATGGGGTCCAAACCCCAAATAAATCCGTTTTACCCTGCATAAAGCTTATACAAGGTAAACTCATAAATTGTTTGCCCTCTATAACACTGATAGAGATATATGAACAGCTGTTTCCCCCCCTCAGTTATTAATACATACTCTGGGTTAATTAATAAGTAAAAAGTGATTTTTATTAAATACAAAAGAAGATTTAAGTGGTTCCAAGTAATAACAGACAGAACAAACTGAATTACCAAGCACAATAAAATAAAACACGCAAACCTATGCCTAATACAGTAAGAAAGTGATTGCAGATGAAATCTCACCCTCAGAAATGTTCCAATAAGCTTCTTTTACACACTAACCTCCTTCTAGTCTGGGTCCAGCAATCACTCACACACCTGTGGTTACTGTCCTTTGTTCCAGTTTCTTTCAGGTTTCCTTTGGGGGTGGAGAGGCTATCTTTTGAGCCAGATGAAGACAAAATGGAGGGCTCTCCCAGGGGCTTAAATAGATTTTCTCTTGTGGGTGGAGACCCCCCTCCTCACTCCTATGCAGAATCCAGCTCCAAGATGGAGTTTTGGAGTCACATGGGCAAGTCACATGTCCATGCATGACTTAGGGTGACCAGGCGTCCCGATTTTATCGGGACAGTCCTGATTTTAGGGGACTTGTCCCGCGTCCCGACCTTACATCGGTCAGGATGCACTTTGTCCCAATATAGGGGGACCGTCTGGTGGAGGACGCAAGCCGGCGCTGCCGGCGCCACTCACCTCTTCTTCCTGGGGCTGGGGCAGCTGAACTCCCGGCGCCCACCCACCCACCGGCCAGCAGGAGCCTGCAGAGTGCTGCAGCCCCACTCCCCAGGCACGCACAGAGACAGTGAGTAGGTCTCCACTGTGTGCTGCAGGGGTGGGGCTTGTAGGTGCCGGCAGCGAGCCCCTCGACCCAACCCGAGCAACGTTAGGAATCAGAGGGATGGGACCTGCCTGCTGGATGCTTCCTGGGAGCTGCTCCAGGTAAGGCTAGCACTGCCTGGGACTCACCTGGCCCCCGGCAGGTCTCTGTGGTGGGGGGGAGCTCTGCGTGCTAAAAATTTAAAACGTTTTGAAATTACATGTTGACACTTTCAACCCAGAAAGTTTCAGATTTTTTTGAGATGGAACTACTTTTTGTTTGTAATTTTAGTCAATTAAAAAAAAAAAGGCAAAATCTAAATGAAACTTTTCAACTGGCCAAAACTGAACATTTTTCCACCCTGGATTTTTAGGTTGAAAATTTTTGTGATTGACTTTTCCTCCTGATTTGCGATGGGAATATTTTTCTATCTCTCAAAAATGTTTGTGGTCTCTCTAGCTCTACTCACCCCCACTTTGAAAGCAGATTGTCTCAATCACACTTCCAGCCATTGCTGTCCTGAATATTGGAACTAGAAGTAGTGTTAAATAAAATATGTTTTCATTATGGATTGATAATGAATTGGATTGGTAATGAAAGGCTGAATTCTGAATTCATATAAATACCATATAAATTAAAGATAGAAAAATCTGTTAGGTCACCTAATCCATTCCCCTCTGCCAGTCAGCACAGAGTTGTTCTCTGCGGTATATACTCTCATCCTTTGTCAATTACTTAGGCAATAGGGTTTCCACCATTTCCTTTGGCAGATTATTTCTCAGCCTCATAGATCATACCATTAGTAATTTTTTCCCCCCTCTGATATTCATCCTAAATTTTTGATTGCTTAATTTCATCCCATTACTTCTAACTGTATCCTTTATGAGCCCAAAACAATTCCCTCCTTGATGTTACACCCATCACATTTGGGTTTGAGCCTTAGCGCCCCCCCCCCCCACACACACACAAATCAATGAATGTAGCCCTAATCTGATGACATTTACAAGGTCAAAACCAAAAGTTCCTGTGTAAATTCTTTAGCTTTTTCTTCACAACTTTCTAACACAACAAACTTTTTTCTGAGTCTCAATTCCATGTCACAGCCACGAACACAAGGATCCCACTATCATAGATTTATCGACTCCAAGACCAGAAGGGACCACTGTGATCATCTAGTCTAAGCTCCTGTATAACACACACCAGAGAACTTCCTCAAAATAACCCCGAGAGCATAGTTGTTAGAAAAACATCCAATATTGATTTTAAAATTGACTGCAATTTTAAATGACCCACGGTAAATTGTTGCAATAGTTAATTACCCTTGCTGTTAAATATTTATACCTTATTTCCAGTGTGAATGTGTCTAGCTTCAACTTCCAGACACTGAATAATGTTATATTTTTCTCTGATAGATTGAAAAGCCCATTATCAAATTTTGTTCCTCATGTAGGCACTAAAGACTGCAATCAAGTCACCCCTTAACCTTCATGTTCCTAATTTGTATTAGGACTTCACACCCCCTCTTACTAAGAAACACCGTGTGAATTCTTATTTACAAACTCCATCTGACAAGAAATTGCTTCCCTTGCTGTATGCCTTGTCTTATTGCATAGGCATTTAGTAATTCCACTGAAGGATATAAAATATCTTGGTAACACTTGAAAATCACAGTAAATTAATTATTATCCTAAAAGTAACTGCAGTTCCTAAGGCATTGCTAGACATACAGCATTACACCCCCAGTAACATGAACCGAATTCGTCATGCACAATGACATTGCAATGGAGTTCTTCTCTGTTGAGAGGGCTAAAAAGAATACTAAAAAGAATGCACTTCTGTTTGTTACAGTGGTAACTTCTTAATATTCAGGTCCTGAAAAGTCTCATTAACCTTTCAGATAAGCTTTTGGAAGTTAATATACAAGTACCTATACTCACTTCTGCTGTAAATTTGTACAGAACTGGAATCCTTTTAAAGCATTGATACATTACGGACAAGTACGTAAATCAGAAATATTGCCATATTACCAAAACAACTACTTTGCGGTCATTTCAGGAAGAATCTGCACGTTGTTGTGCCTAAAGTAGCTATCTTGGACAAATCTATACTTTTTTGCTTTAGTGGCATTTTCTGAGATACATATTCAGAACTGGAAGTTATTTAATATTTTATTTATGCTCTACCTTCATCCCATTACATAAACACTCCCCCAAAATGCTCCCTAATTGATTTGTATTTCCTTTCACTGGGTATTTCAGGGCTTGTCTGCACCTGAAAGGCTACAGCAACATAGCTGTGCCTGTGGACACTACCTATGCTGAAAGGAGGGGTTCTCCAGTTGGTGTACATAATCCACCTCCCTGACAGGCAATAGCTAGGTCAACAGAAGAATTCTTCCATTGACCTAGCACTGTCTACACCAGAGGTTAGGTCAGTTTAACTATGCCACTCAGAGGTATGGATTTTTCATACCCCTACGCAATGTAGTTAAGACTTAATTTTCTAAGGTAGACCAGGCCTAATTTACAAGTGCTCTGCAGTAACTAGCAAGACAACTGCTCTCAATTAAAGTAGCTCTGACTAGTAACATATTTAGTGTGTGGGGAGGGAAAGCATTCTCCCACTCAGATGGAGTACTCAGAGTACCAGAGCAAGGGCTATGCACCACTGCAGTTCCACTTAAGCCATAGTTTGAGGGCTTAAGTAGGATGTAAGTGGTACAGAATCCTGTGCTGCACAGAGATGAATTGCACTTTCAGGAAACAGAATGTTCTAGACCAGTGGTGGGAAAACTGTGGCCTATGGGCTGCAAGCAGCCTGTCAGGGTAATCCGCTGGTGGGCCACAAGACGGTGTTTACATTGACTGTCCAGAGCTCCCAGTGACTGCGATTTGCCATTGCTGGCCAATGGGAGCTGCGGGAAGCGGCGTGGGCTGCAGGGACGTGCTGCCTGCTGCTTCCCGCAGCTCCCATTGGCTGGGAACGGCAAACCACGGCCACTGGGAGTTGCGGGCAGCTGTGCCTGTGGATGGTCAATGTAAACACTGTCTCACAGCCCACCAGCACGTTACCCTGACGAGCCACAGGTTGCTCACCACTATTCTAGACTGTCACATAAAAGGTTATTTAAAAAAAAAAAAAAGTAGAAACTTCTTTATGAAAGTAGAGGTGTGACAGTAATATCTTGCATTTACATCAAATCTTTCATCCAAGATCTCAAAGTAAAACAAAAGCCACAAAAGTGTTTCAGTTCATGGCCATGTGCAAACTGCAATCCTGGTTATATTGAACCTCCCCTCATGGAGAAGGAGTCTTCTGTTCATTATTTAAGAGGATTTCACAATATAACCATATAAAATACGGAACCCTTGCAATATTATGCAAATCCTGCATCCATACGTTGCATGGATGTCACAAAGCTCCTCCACCAAAAATCCACTTTCTAGGTGAGTTTGGATTACGACCATGCTTTATTTTGAATTGCACAGCTCAAGCCTTTAAGCAATAGGTTGTCTTTGTCATAGTGACCACTGTACATGGGGGGTCTCAGGTTGGGCACCCAAAAATAGAAGCATCCCAAATCACTGGTCATTCTTGAACCTATGTGCTTCATGGAAGGTGTGCCACTCCTTCAACTTCAATTAAAGTCAGCACTAGTGGAAGGCACTGAATACTTGCCATATGTTGCTCAGCAGGATCAGGCCCAAAAGAAGCAGAGAGAGACACAAGTGATAGCAAAATTAAACCAAAAGCCAGGAGAAGCAAAGATGACAATAAAAATGCAGGACTAAAGAAGACAAACTAGGAAAACCTTTTGTCAGAGGTACAGAATGGTGACCCTGAAGAGGAAGAGATCAAGGAAAGAAGCACATGACTTTGAAAACCATAGCTAAGTAGCTAGAAAAGAAATGGTATTCGCATGGGATTTTCCTCTTTTTAGACAAAGTCAGAAGCAGAACAATCTGCAGGCGTTTCGGAGATGGGAAAGCATGAGAAAAGTGTTGTCAGATAGTGCAGAACCACAAATGTTCTTTTGAAAGGTTTATCAATCCAGTGTGCCGGAAAACTGTGGAGAGACTGGAGGGTGGCATTCTGGGTCCACTGGCAGTATGTGCTGTGAATGAGCAACAGATTGGGTCTCTAGCATCAATAGCACTTTCATGCAAACTTGCTCACATAGCAGGCATCGTGGTGTTTATAGCAAAATGGTGGGAAAGGAGATGATAAGTTTCTGTCAGTCTCATTTGCCTGTTGTCACTAATTGGGTCAGGTTCTACCACTGGCAGCTCACCAGATTTCTGTGTGAGATTCAGCCGTTGAATCCCCAGCTGTCTTAAGCATTCCCACCTCCCTCTGGAGCTGGGGTGGCCAGCCTGAGCCTGAGAAGGAGCCAGAATTTACCAGTGTACATTGCCAAAGAGCCACAGTAATACGTCATCAGCCCCCCATCAGCTTCTGCTCCCAGCACCTCCTGCCCACCGGCAGCCCTGCCAATCAGCGCCTCCCACTCCCTCCCTGCACCTCCCGATCAGCTGTTTTGTGGTGTGCAGGAGACTTTGGGGGGATGGGGAGGAGCGAGGGCACGGCAGGCTCACGGAAGGGGGCAGGAAGGGGTGGAGTGGGGGCAGAGCCTGTGGCAGAGCCAGGGGTTGAACAGTGAGCACCCCACGGCACATTGGAAAGTTGAAGGCTGTAGCTCCAGCGCCGGAGTCGGTGCCTATATAAGGAGCCGCATATTAACTTCTGAAGAGCCTCGTGTATCCGGAGCCACAGGTTGGCCATCCCTGCTCTGGAGTTTGAACAGCATCCAGTCAGTACCCTGGTCTTTGGGCCCCCAGGCACCACTCTTGGGTGTCAGATTCTCTATCTAGCACCCCATTAGGAGAGCTGCAACCTTATGATCCCCTGCCCAGACCCTGGAACCAGTGGTGAGCCCTAAGAATCCCACTGTAGCTGAAACATCCCCTCTTTGCACAGGATTCTAACATCCTTGTTCTTTACTAACAGATAAAGCACAGAGAGTACAGATCATTTAGAAAACAGCAAACATCCTAAATGCAATGCGCTTGACCATAGGTGCTGACTCCATGGGTGCTCCGGGGCTGTAGCACCCACTGAAAGCCCCCGCATCAGCACCTCCCCATCCCCCCAGTGCCTCCCATGTATCGGCAGCCCTGCTGATCAACATCTCCCACTCCCTCCCAGTGCTTCCGACCTGCTGTGAATAGCTGTTCTGTGGCGTGTGGGAGTCACTGGTGGGGAAGGGGCAGAGTGAGGGCAGGGCATGCTCAGGGGAGGGAACAGAACAAGGTGGGAAAAAATGGGGCAGGGGTGGGGACTTGGGGAAAGGGGTGGGAATCGGGGTTGGGCCTGGGGTGGAGCAGAGGTCGAGCACCCCCTGGCATCTAAGAAAGATGGTGCCTATGCCTTTGGAAAACCATCAGCCTTCCTTTGGAAAACCATCTGTGTTCAGGCAGGGTTTCCCTTGCCTCATGCAGCTCTCCTCTCTGCATGTGCTAGTGAAAAATAGCTGAAGAATTCCAAATAAAGCAGCTTCTGCCCTTTTACAACCTTCCAGTCCCTCTATCAGGGGACCTCCTGCTTAGCCTCCTGAGGTGAGCAGAGACCCTAACAGGTGACTTCATTGCCAGGCAGCCTCTCCCACTAGCCATTTCTTTGAGTTGGAGCTATCTTATTGCCTAGGATGTTTGCATTGGAATAGAGGACCATAGCGATGCAATGACCATCTATTGCCACTCTGCCTTGGAATTTCAGTCCAAGATGCAGGTAAAACCACAGAGAAGTGGAGTTTGCAGTTTGATAAAGATACATACAGAGAGCATAAGAATAGCTATACTGGGTCACACCAAAGGTCCATCTAGCTCAGTATCCTGTCTTCCAACAGTGGCCAATGCCAGGTGCTTCAGAGGGAATGAACAGAACAGGTAATCATCAAGTGATCGATCTCTTGTTCAGGGCCGGATTTAACTTTTTTGCTGCCCCGGAGCACCCCCCGCTGAGCGCCACGCCGCCCCCCTCGCGGAATGCCATGCCATGCCGCGCCGCGCTGCCCCCCGCCACCCCAAGATTGGCCATCCCTTACCTGGTGCCGCCCCAAGCATGTGCTTGGTTGCCTGGTGCCGGCCCTGCTCTTGTTGCCCATTCCCAGCTTCTGGCAAACAGAGGCTAGGGACACCATCCCTGCCCATCACGGGCTAATAGCCATTGATGGACCTATCCTGAACTTATCTAGTTCTTTTTTGAACCCTGTTATAGTCTTGGCCTTCACAACATCCTCTGGCAAAGAGTTCCACTGGTTGACTGTGCAGTGTGAGGAAAAAATACTTCCTTTTATTTGTTTTACACCTGCTGCCTATTAATTTCATTTAGTGACCCCTAGTTCTTGTGTTATGAGAAGGAGTAAAGAACACTTCCTTTATACTTGTAGAAATAGCCTCTATCATATCCCCCTTACTCGTCTCTTTTCCAAGCTGAAAAGTCCCAGTCTTAATAATCTCTCCTCATATGGCAGCTGTTCCATACCCCTAATCATTTTTGTTGCCCTTTCCTGAACCTTTTTCAATTCCAAAATATCTCTTTTGAGATGGGGTGACCACATCTGCATGCAGTATTCAAGATGTGGGTGTACCATAGATTTATATAGAGGCAATCTGATATTTTCTGTCTTATTAGTTATCCCTTTCTTAATGATTCACAACATTCTGTTTGCTTGTTTGACTGCTGCTGCACCTTGAGTGGATGTTTTCAGAGAACTATCCACAATGACTCCAAAATTTCTTTCTTGAATGGTAACAGCTAATTTAGACCCCATCATTTTATATGTATAGTTGGGATTATGTTTTCCAATGTGCATTACTTTGCATTTATCAACATTTAATTTCATCTGCCATTTTGTTGCCCAGTCACCCAGAGATCTCATCATCTCACACTGAATTCATGAGTTTTCCAGACAGCTTCCCAAATTGCCATGCCTTGGAAAGCCCAAATATGCTGAAAAAGAAAGGGACTGGTTTTCAACTGGTATAGCACCCCCCAGGCCAATTACAGCTAGAACTTCCATAGTCTCTGCTAGGCTGCACACTGTCCTAATCTCTATGTACAGTGAGTCTTTTAGTGTTTGTGGATGGACTGAAAGTCTGAACAAATGGTGTTTCTTGTTAATACTTACCATGCTACATTTATAAGCTTTCAAATGCCTTGTCCTTCTGCTTTCTCACAGCTGGTGTTCAGTGTACAGACACAGCACTCCCTTGAGGAATTTAAGCTTTACATAACTAATATTCAACGCTAGTGGGTTCTGATCACTGATTGAAAAAAAGTATCATAGAAGGATTCTGTTTTACTTGTTGTATCTGATAGTGATTAAAAATTGAGCCCGGGTGCCACATGAGCATTGAGGGTAGAGTGTCTGGTTTAAATCAACCAGTTAGTGCACATAACAAACACTGCAGGTGCAGCTGCCTTGCAACAAATGATAGTGAGAGAACCAAACATTTCTTTGGACAGGCTCTCAAGAATACCCCCATGTGGTACGTTATACAAATAGATTCTAAATCTCCTATTCAATACAGCTCTTAAAATGTATTTTAAAACTTAAAACAATCAATCAAACAAAAACTGAGCAGGAGAGGATCTATTCTCTCCTTTCCTCTCCCACCTTTGACAAGGCCTCCCTTTCTAGGCCTTTCCTCTTTGACTTTCTCCAATTTTTTCTTTTAAACTAGCTTCATTTTGCCTCTCTCATCTTTACAGTTATGCCCGTTTAAAGCTTTTTTCCATTGCTGAGTTGCTACCATCAGGGCTCATATGTTCCAACAGTGCTGGGGCTACCAAGGGGACATTTGCACACACACCCCAAATCTTCAAGGGCGCCAAATGCATAGGTGCTGGAGATGGAGGGTGGGGGGGGCAAAGGGTCATCCCCACCCCCTATTAATAACTGACCTTCAAGTCCTGACTGCTGAATATGGCTGGGAGGAAGTATGCTGCAGCCTGGGCAGCACTCCAGTCCCATTCTGCTGCATGTGCAAGATGCTGGCTGGGGGGTCCCGCTCTGCTGTGCATTGTCCCATGTGCAGTGTGCCAGTTGCGTCGTGTTTTGCATGTGGCATGCTGCCAAGCCCTCATCTGCTGCCAGCTGCCGAAACCGTGGCCACAGCTTCTCTCTGCGCTGGGCATCAGCTGGGTCCGGGAAGCAGGATGGCTCCATTAGTCAAAGGCCATGGGCTCACAAGCTGGGAGGGCAAGGAGCTGCGGGGGAGGCAGCATCTCTGGAAGAGCTGGACTGTGGTAGGGGGAGGGGAACCAGCGGCTCCCAGAGAGTTGGGCTGGGGATGGGGGGAAGGCAGGGGCTCTGGGAAAGTAAGGCTGTGGGGGTCTGAAGCGGGGGAGTCTGGTGCAGGGGGAGGCTGGGACTCCAGGGGCCCCAAAATACCCATTTCCCCCCACCCAAGTAATGGGATCCTAGAGCTGGCTCTGTGCTCCAGGATCCTTTGAAGCTCCTCCTCCTTCGAGTGATGGTCAAGAACCTCTGGTGCTGGCTACTGGCCTCAGTGAAGGAGAGTAAATGTTCGAGGAATTGGGTTAGTGAAGTCAATAGAGGCAACAATTTTATTAATTATTTATTGTTATGGCGGCAAACAGAGGGGAAGGGCTTAGTAGAACAACAGTACTAAACTATATTTAATCACATGACTCTGTCTCAGCCAATCAGATTGTTTGATCATTGAACGGTTTAAAATACATGTGTGTACAGCTTGTTGTCAGATGCTACCGGTGTGGTGCTCTGCTTTCTCCTATGTTGATATCACTCGGCTGCATGCATGTGTTCCCTCTGTGTGCTGTCCCAGCTCTGCAGATAGCTGACACAGCAAACCCGACGAGAACCCCCAATAACCACAGAGTCTAGTAAGGTACGAAGGCACCTCGGCCAGGTTTATTGCGACCCTTACACAATTGCAGTTCCCCGTAGATTACTTAGTCTACCGGGCATACTACGAGAAAGTGCCTCTTGGCAATGGACTCAGCTCAGTCAGTGGCGGGACTTTCCACTGCCCCCTCGGCTGGACAAAGATATCCACTCAGGGATGCATTCTTATACACAGATACAAACAAGTTACACATCACTCTTGGCGTATTGAGGTGCAACCCCTCTACGCAGCAAGGTACAACCCCTCTACGTAGTAAGGGTGCCGCCTCTCACCTTGTACATGTTGGTTCGATCAAAACAACTCTATCCATCATTTTACCCTTTTGCCCCTGTCATTGGGATGGGTCGGCCTGTTCCATGTTATCTGTGGAATGTTCCAGTATAGTGTATGTTCTGATATATGGTGCCCAGTACCTTTTAGGTATGTCTCTTTTTGCAGCATCAGCCCTTTCCTTGCCAGCTTCTGTGAGCAGGGCCTGCCTCTGGCTCACAGCTTAACTTTGCTTTTTGTTAGCAAAGTCTTGATCATTACTTTAGTTTAGGTCTTAGGCCTCATACTGGGCCTCTGATACCAAGGTTTATCTCTCAGGGCCTCCTCTTACTACACAGCTGTATATAGACACACATACTACACTATAATTAAAAGTAAGAAATATGCACAGCACTGGAATTACGCAGTGCAGAAAGAAACTTGCCTCCAATGCATCTGTAGCAATTAGGTTTTTTTCTTAGTACAGTATATCAGAAAACTTGTTCATACGTATGTTAACTCAGCTGCTGCTCCTGAGACATTTGCTAACATCAAATGTAATAATAAAAATGAAGCCCCTCTGTGTTTTCACAGTTTAAATGAATTGTGAAAGAGCTACCCAGGACACCACAGAGGAGCAGTGAAGACAGCTAATTGGTTTTGGCTTACCCCACTCTGCAAGTAGCAAGTGCCCCTAACAACAGTACCTGTGAGCACTTGTAGAAATCTACAGTTCTCAACAATACTTTGCAGATTCACTCTTGCTTATCTTATGTCACAGCAAACTGGCATATAAACAACTCTAAAGTTATTTTTAAAGGGGCCATAATCTAAAATTAATATTGGTCTTTCTTTGCCTGAGAGATCCATGTTGGAGGTTAATCATGGAGAAGAAATGGGTTGAATGGCTTGAAATTTAATCCTGCAACTCCCAAACCAAATGGGGATGGGTTTGAAGGAGCCACCCTGACAAAGTTCTTTAACTCTCCAGGCTGCAGGTGGCAGGACGTGTTGGGTTTTACAGGAGCTGAGCCGGCTCTGGGCCCATCATCTGTGCATTCCTGGTCTTGTGCAGTTTGGAAAGGTGTGGATTTTTTTCAGCTGGGCGGTAGCCAAAGTGCAGCTCAAGTAAGGAAAAGAAAAATAAATCACTCCCTTTGCTATTGCTGTACATTGTACTCTTTCCTGTTAAAATGATGATTGTAATAAACTTTGTGAAAGAAGATAAAATTGGCCCTTGTTTTACTTCCACAATGAATCTGTATTTCTGTCATTTGTCTATATCACAGACCCTGATGGTACAAAACAATATGCAAATCAGAAATGGCCTCTACCGGCACTTTTGTAATCACTGGCTTCTAGGTTAAGATGTGGATAAAAACTGTAGCATACATGGCCAGTAGAGATGGATTTGGATTCTGTGTCCAGTTGTTATTGGGCTCCAAGCAACTTGGAAATTCCCATCCCTGAATTTGGGGTTATTTAGAATCTTGGATTTACATACCCATATTAGAGCGCTAAATGGCTTAGCCCTCAATATAAGTTACACTTGCACACTGATGTGGACAGAAAGCAGGTAGATTGAAAACTGTGTATGCCGTGCTTGCATTTTGGAATATGTTATGTAATTACAGTATTGTGTATAATAATGTAATCATCCAAGTGTCAGATCATGATTGCATTGTTGCTGTAGCTGTGTTGGTCCCAGGATATTAGAGAGACAAGGGAGGTGAGGTAATCTCTCTTATTGGACCAACTTCTGTTGGTGAAAGAGACAAGCCTTCAAGCTTTGTAAGCTTGACAATGCCCAGGTGTCTCTTTCACCAATAGAAACTGGTCCAGTAAAAGATATTACCTCACCCTCCTGGTCCCTCACATGACTCTGATCTGTGAGTTGTGTCACATTTAAAGAAGAGAAATTCTATTTTTCCAGATATGGTTCTATAACCCAGTGATCACACACAATCTCTCAGGCTCCATCTGTATTAAGATCTAAACAAAGGTATTTGTGTACAAACAATAATATTCACTGTTCATTATTACATACCTGCCAACATCTCCAGGCAAAAAACAAATAGATTTTCAACTAGCATAAATCATTGCAAAGTCTACACTGGTCATTTGCACTGATTACAGTTATTAGTGTAACAGTACCAGTGCAACCTTTAGTATAGACAGGCAAAGCTGCAGTTTTCCCACATGGGGCTTATTCAGAGTTTCAGGCAGGGGTAAACTCCACTAGCACAAAGTGGTCTGTCATTAGCTATTTGCTATTCACTACATCATCATTTGTTGTTCTCCTGTTTACAAAAAAAAAGTCATCCAATTAGGCAGCAGGAACAATCTTATGTAACTTACATAACTAATCAGACACTTGAAATAATCAACAAATAGTAAATAAGCAACGTGAATTATTCACAAACACCCCATAGGATGAAATTTACTTCAATAAACTATTTAGCCGATACATTCTCAGAAATAATAAGTGAGTGAATGCCTAATGAAAGGTAACAAGGGCTAACTTCATCAGATAACGTATTCTCAAAGAACTATTGGTTCAACCCTATTCCCACCCCTAATATCTGTAAATATACAATGCATACTTCTCCCCTCCCCAACCCTAATACCTACCATACAATGGAGTAGTTATGAATGGAATATAAGAGTTACCAACACAGGTAAATTGAAGTAAAATATGCTTCCCATCCTGCAGAAGTCTCTCTTCTCCATTATGTCTACTCTTTGGGGCTTCATTTCTTTTGTCATCTGTGTTTGGAAGTGTTAATGAAGTGATATCCAGACTATCATTTCTGATGTAGGGAGTGAGGCAGTAAGGACTTTGCTTTTTGTCTTGTCTTGAATGTAAAACCACATTTGTCTCACTTCTTCATTTTTCTTGATTTAAATTTAGTTATGTTGTTTTCCTTGTTTATAACGACTCTCCTATGGAAAACATATGCATGTGTTTGTGGCTTGGCTGCAATTGTTCTGAGTCAGAGTCCAGCCAGCATCACCTCTTGTTGAGGAACAGGTTGTTATTTTCCTGACAGAAGACTGGCACTGCCCAGCTGATGAGTTGGAGTCTGTTTTTGCTCAATGGATTTCCTGCCAGACACATGTACAAAGCTTCTTCTTCCTCATGTTGCGGATTCTGTTTTTCTCTGGTGACTTGTTTTGCTCATTGTGTGTTTATTCTGTGATTGAGGATAAGTCATGCTTCCCTAGCCAGGAGATGACAGAGCTTATGCTGCTACTTGCAGGATCCTGATTTCCTCTCAATGTTCTTTTCTCTTGGTTTTGCACAAAAATGAAGCCTCTTAATCCCCAGATACTGTTTTTGCAGAGAGAGAAAGATTCTATGTATATTTCTGTGAATGGATTTTCTCATTTGCTGATGTCACCTACCTCTTTTCATCTCTTTGGCAAAATAAATTAGGGGTGACACACTCCTCTAGTATTTCTCAGGCCTTTTTCCGGCTGTAGTGATGCATAGCGTGATATATTTCCAAGTACTTTTTTTTTTTTTTTTTAGTTTGCTGCAATATAGTTCACTTCAGAAACCAAACAAAGCCCAATACCCACTCACCCAAAATGCAGCACAGAATCAGTCATATGCAGAAAACATTTGAGGCTTAAAAGCTTTTCCTAATTGTAGGGCAAACCTCTGCTCAAGAAAACAAAGTAAAAATGTCATCCAAATGGCTTTCTCCTCCTTGAAAAACTACTGAAGCTAATAACCAGTGCATAGCTCTTTGCTCCTCATAATTACCTCTGTGTTCAATATTGATATGACAAGGTCTAACAGTAAATATACAGAGACATCATATTTCAATTTGGAAGCCTCTTTGGTACAATAAAGCTATAATTATGGTCAGGTCATGGCCAGCACAAGATTCCAGCAATTTTTAACCAAACCTTTCAGAGAGATTGAACGGGGAGTTTCTTTGATCTATTTGCATTATAACTTTTTTTGAGGACTTTTTATTGAGATAAGTGGCCGGCTCCAATAGTCACTTGCTCTATGGAGCATACTTGAAAGTTGTCTCTGGATGCTGTTCTTTGAGATATTTGCATGTGTAAGTACAACTGAAACTTTGTGCCCACATAAAATAGTAGAGCTGGTTGGGAATTTCCCATGAACTCTTTTTTATATGGGAAATGTGATTTCTACACAATTGAAATGCTCTTTGGGAAATATGAATTTTGTAGACTGTTTAATCTTCCATCCAGAAAATCAAAACAAAATTTTTCATTTGAGGTTGGGTCTACCCAAACTGAAACAGTTACAGTTATGGAGCTGAATTTTGGTTCAGTTTGACATTAATCTGCATCTGCTTGAGGTGCTGTGGTGCCTTATGGGAGTTGTAAGACGGGTGCCTCATGTCCCCTTTCTTTTTTATGGACCAAGCTCCTTGGCTAGGCTACATCTCCCATAATGCACTGCAGTCTCTCATCTACCTGAGCTCCCACAATGATCATGGGAGTCCTAGTCTATCTAGTCTGGAAAGCTTGGGCCCCTAGGCAGAACTGGGTCAGGAGGCACCCATACAACAACTCCCATTAGGCAATGCGGCAGCTTAGGCAGACACAATTTAGTGTCAATCCAACTCTAAAGGAGATGTTTCAACATTTCTAAATTGAAAATGTTTGTTTTAAGGAAAAAATATATTTTGATTTTTCATCTTGATTGTGGATGAAAATAAATGTCAAAATATCTGAATTTCCTGTGAGATAGAAATTCTGATTTTTTAACAGCTCTACAAAATAGTGAGAGGCCAAGATTTTCAAAATTGTGACTTGAATGAAGGCTGCTGCTGGATGCTCGGCATATTTGAATGTCAGGACACTTTTATAGGTCCTAGAAGCCTAACTTTAGGCACCCAGTTTTGAAAATCTTAGTTATACCATTTTATAATATTTTGTCCTTATACAATGTACTGAAGTTTCTACAGTAATGATCCAAACCCATTACACTTTATAATAGAGATACTGAAGTGTGGTAGTGGCAGAAAATGATAAATCAGTACTCTACAAGCACTGGCATTGCACAATATTTGCTGATGGAAGTTGTCTACATCTAGCGATAAGAAAGTCTTCACTTTGGCCCTTGTTCAGCAAAGCCCATGAATATGCAGGCACTTAAGCACATGCTTAAAGTTATACATGTGCTTGAATGTATTGCTGAAGTGGGGCCTGAATTCATATTTTGGTCAGTCATATTAATGGAATGCTCAGTAATGAGAGAAAGTTTTCTGTGAACAGGCCAAGATAATAGTGTATTTGAAACATAAGTCTTTCCCATCAAAGTGCTGAATGACAGTTAATGAAACTCTGAATACTATAGTTATTTTTAAGGCTCATATTAACCATGGCTAGGCAAATGCAGTCAGATAAAATGAAAACCTATCTAACCCTTTACTGAAACCAAACCTCATTTGAGATTATAAAACATTGTTACAGTAAATAATTGTTCAACTACTTTTCATCTTTAGGCAGCTATATACTAGTGAGGATCTGAAAGCAAACTTTGCAAATTACCCAAAGCAAGGAGAAAGCTTTATTTTTTTCTGAGGTTTGTAGACCAGTTGTGCATTCTCAAGATGCAGGGATAATCATCTGAACTTTTGGATGCATAGCTCAATGAAACCCAAACTCTGCACCTTTCTTTGGAACTAGTCTATCACTAATATTCATTGTACCATAAAGAAAATGAAATTGGCTAAACAGTTGAGTCATAAATTTCCAAGATTTGCAATAATTTACTGAGGACAAAAGCCACTTTTCCCTCGATCATTAAACAGCCCTTTAAGTTTTATTTCCTGATATTTTACTCATGATTATATAATATTTTATCTGATGCAGAGAGAACCTGGGACATTAACAATTACTTGTCTTAGTCAACAGAGAAAGATAAATCATCCCTTTTATAGCCATGAACTGCTCACAGGTAATTTATCACTATTTTTTGAGGGGGGACGCAAAATCCATTTATTATTTAGCCTTGGTCAGAGACCAAAGGTTCTCACTGTAGAAACAGGGAAGTATGTTTCCTCTGAGTGACAGTGGCAGCAGAACAGATCCTAGACCTCACCCAAAGGAGACCTCCTTAGCCATAGGTTTGATGTGCTATTTAAGGGCTTGCTCTGTGGTTGTTGAGAATGCTCAGCAAATCTCAGGAGCAGGACTTAACTCCCCTATGTCAGTTCTCGTACAGCCACAAGTCAGACTGAAACTATGATCCAAGGGGAACAGCACACAGAGCAAAAATCAACACTCACAACCACATGGTGGAAATCAACAGATGTTCTGCTCTGAAGGCAGTGGGAGACCTACACTTGTAAGGAGAGTAGAATAACAGTCTGGATCTCAGAGGAGAATTTTGCCCATACTCCGCTCCTATTTAAACAATGTAGGTAGTGTTAAAAACAGTAAGTACCAAGCCCAGTTGCGTTTAATATAGCTGTAAAGGGGATACACATCCAGAAGTCTGACAAAATCCAGTACTGGCAGAACATTTTAGAAATTACTTAATAACATACCAGCAGTCTTGAGGGAACTTATGTCTTATGAATCCCCTTGCATCTTACTTGTGATGCACATGCTACTGTAATATTAACCACTGCCTTTACTCCAACAAAAAATGCTTTTCTCTGGCATTGGTTTGTGGGGAGCCAAGCAGTAGCTCTGTCACTTTAAGAGAAGTCTCTAATGAGTGGCAGTAGCAGCACTGTTTTGTGTACTGTTTGAGGTCTCAAACTGTCAGTGAGGAAGACCACATATGCTGCTAGGACAGGATTCTCAAACTGGGGGTCGTGAGGTTATTACATGGGGGGTTGCAAGCTGTCAGCCTCCACCCCAAACCCTCCTTTGCCTCCAGCATTTATAATGGTGTTAAATATATTAAAAAGTGTTTTTAATTTATAAGAGAGGTCACACTCAGAGGCTTGCAAAGTGAAAGGGGTCACCAATACAAAAGTTTGAGAACCACTGTGGTTGGCATAATGCAGCACAATTCCAGTCCTTGCTCAGTGCTACTTTGAATTGAGTACATGACAGAAGCATTGTAGCAGGTCAGAGACTGGTGATGCAGCACTTTGCCAGTCACCTCTTGTTCTTCAGACATGTACCTGGCAGACCCACTGAAATCTGCCATTGCAATATGTATACTGTACAAAGGAAGGACCCACTATTAGAGAAGCTAGGCTAATTAGCACCTTTGCTGGCAGTTAGCAGAGAGGGTAGGATGCTGTAATTTAATCAGATCACACTTATGCTGCTTTTGAGAGATACATATGTGCCTGTTTCATGGTGGAATTTGTGTCTTTGCAGCACAGCTCAAATAGTCCCCATTAAAGAAGACAAAAATTGCAGTTGGGATTCTCAAAGAAACCCCAAGAAGTTAGGTATCCAAATCCCATAACTCCGTAAGGCTCCTGTTGAAAATACCAGCTATAAGAATCAAATTCTTCTCTTCATAGTGCTCCAAATGAAATCCATCAGGGTCCTGCAGATGTTTCTTAGGGCAGATTTTTGGGAAGAAACAACTACATGCCAGACATAGATAGGAGCTGAGGGTAAACCTTCATAAGCCTCTTCTGTGATACACAAGACTCAGACACTTTGCTCTTCAAGGCTGGAAAGCCAAAGTAAACTAGAGATGCATTGTGATGTGTTTTGGATGGTATGAAATAGTGGATAAAGCTTCACATGCTCAAATACCCACATGGTCTACAATAGTCATGATTAGCTTCTTTTGTAGCACGTTATATGTCAGTAAAGTTATTTTCTCTCAACAATACTACAAAGGCATATTACAGACCAGATTCTCCACTGCTTTGCATCTTGTGTAGCCATTTACATTAGTGCAAAGTGGCTGTAAAATACTACCTGATCTGAATGGTAGCATTTGACATTTATGTTGCATTCACTTTGCACAGGTGTAAGTGAATACACACAGTGCAGGGCAGTGAAGAAATAGGTCTATGGTCTTTAGAATCAGAGAGAGAGAGAGAGAGAGCAAGAAGTTCAGGTTTTCAGTTATACTGAGGTAAATTTCTTTCTTCAGAATATTTACATGTTCCCAAAGCAAGCACTGAACTGAAGTCTTGAACCATACGGGGGCAGCACAGGAACATATTCATACAACAGCCCTAACTTCCACTGTGTATATATCCTGAGCAGATAACAACGAACTAGCTTTACAGAGCTAGGGAAAGTTTGCTTATTACATGACCCATGGAAGATGTGGTTCAACCCACGGGAAGAAAAAATAATATTTAAGA
The DNA here is from genome assembly GCF_013100865.1 of Trachemys scripta elegans. Lineage (NCBI taxonomy): Eukaryota > Metazoa > Chordata > Testudines > Emydidae > Trachemys > Trachemys scripta. The sequence continues at coordinate 288,667,325 of NC_048298.1, read as the reverse complement.
AGAAAGCTGCATCTTTCAAAGCAATGGGAAATTAACAAGATGTTAACAGACTCCTTACCTAAGCTACTCAGCAGCTATAAAGACGATTAGATCTCTTTTTGCAAATCTTCCCCGTAACAGCCTGCCTGGACCTGGAAATACCCTATAATTTAGTTCACTCAAATACAGATGCCATTGGCTATTGCACCTTCATTTACAACCACAGCATAAAGGGCCTGATTTTGCAGCCTTGACATTTGTTATCCTTTCTATTGAAGAGCTCCCGTTGTGTTTGAACAAGTTTTAGGCCAGGTCCACAGAGTCTGAGAATTATTCCTAACTGATTGTTAAGAATGCTGAGACCTTGAACCTTATTGTCTGCAATAAAGAAACCAACAGGAATCCTATTGTGAAAAAAAGATTACACACACAAGTATCATTAACATGTTTTGCAGGATTTAGACAAGACATCATACATACACAGATAGCTAATCCTGAATGACACAGTGTACACCAGTGGTGGGCAACCTGCAGCCCGCAGGCCGCACGCAGCCCATCATGGTAATCTGCCTGCGGGCCACCAGACAGTTTGTTTACATTTGCATGGCCACCCGCAGCTTCCAGTGGCCAATGGGAGATGCAGGAAGCAGCAGCCAGCATGTCCCTGCAGTCCGTGCAACTTCTCGCAGCTCCCATTGGCCGGGAATGACAAACCACAGCCATTGGGAGCTGCAGGTGGCCGTGCAAACATAAACAAACTGTCTGGTGGCCTGCCAGTGGATTATCCGGGTGGGCCACGTGCAGCTCGTGGGCCACAGGCTGCCCACCATTGGTATACACAGACTACCAAAAGTGTAACCACCAGTTGCAGAGCTATATTCAGGAATCATTCTATGGCCTGTGTTACACAGGAGGGCAGAACAGATGATCACAGGGATTCCCATCTGGCATTAAACATCTATGAAACTTTTTGACCCTGGCTTTTCTCTTTTTCAATATCTCCTTAAATAAAAAAAATATAAATTCATGCACTAATCAGGGTTGCATAAAACAGCAAAACAATCAATTTTCAATGTAAGTACAATTCATGCTAATGTAACCCTTCTGCAAGGTGGAGCCAGCAGCAACCAGGGGTTCAATATCTAGGGCAGGGGTCGGCAACCTTTGGCATGTGGCTCGCCAGGGTAAGCACCTTAGCTGGCTGGGTCGGTTTGTTTACCTGCCGCGTTCGCAGGTTCAGCCGATTGCGTTCGCAGGTTCAGCCGATTGCGTTTGCAGGTTCAGCCGATTGCGGCTCCCACTGACCGCGGTTCGCTGTCCCAGGCCAATGGGGGCTGCAGGAAGCGGTGCGGGTGAGGGATCTGCTGGCCGCCCTTCCCGCAGCCCCCAATGGCCTGGGACGGTGAACCGTGGGCAGTGGGAGCCGCGATCGGCCGAACCTGAGGACACAGCAGGTAAACAAACTGGCCCTGGCAGGCCGCATGCCAAAGGTTGCTGATCCCTGATCTAGGGGTTCCTTTCCAACAATACAACACAGATCCAGCTCAATCCCCCACCCAGTAACCTGGGATAATTACACACCACCCCCAGGCTCCTCTGAGAGGCTATACTTCCCCTCTCGCAAGCACAGAGTCTGAGTGTGGAAAAGAAACTTTTAAAGAAAGGAGGGAAGTCACCCAACATTAATTACGGAAAATGCCACAAGCGGAATTCATAAACATAAAACTGTGAGCAGGACACCCACCCCAGAGTGCATGGGGCAGTGTATTCTGCCTCATGTTCTTGAGTCCTACAACCAATAGTTCCTTTTCTGTGCCCCTCTCTGCTCCCTCACCATGTCCCACTCACAGTGGTTGTCCTTGATCAGTGAGGACACCGGGTTCAGAGATGCATCTGTGTGAGTTCATATCCCACCTGGGGAAGGAGGCACCTTGCTTGCTCCATCTTTGAGCACTTGTTCTGGCTGGCTGCCCTGCCAGCTGCTGCTCCTCGCCTCCTGGCTGCCCCGCCAGTCGCAATTCCTCTCCTGCCGGCCGCCTGCTCGCTCTCACCAGCCAGGCCTGCCAGCCGCCTGTTCACCACTCTTGCCAGCTGCCTGTTAGTCACCATCTGCTGCCACCTGCCTCTCTGCTGTGACCTCTGCAGGTCAGCCTCTTAGTGATTTTTAGCTCTTAGCAGGTTAGGTAGAAACACAGTCCCACCAGAACTAATTTTAGCTCTGATTGAGCATTTAAAATAACAAAGATTTAGGTAACTCTTGGGGAAGGTCCTTGCTCCTTTTACTTTTACAGGGCTCTGGCATTGAGTCCCTGGCTTAACAAGATCCTTTCAGCTGAGGGTGACCGCTTCATTTGGGACAAGTTAAGCACAGTTCTGCTTCCCTGTATTCATACAATAATGCCAACAACATTGGTAACAGCATTTCACTACCCCTGCATTCAGTACTAAAGTGATTTGTAACCCAACACCAGCCAAAGTTGATTATTTTGACTAACACAATTCTGTCTGCTGGATATCTAAGCAGAGTAGATGTGTTCATGTAAATACAGTTTTCTCTGGAAGTCTCTCCCACTCCCAGCTAGCTGTCAGGGGAGAGTTCATTCAGTTCATTTAGACCCTGTTTACACTAATATTCACTTAGAGCAGCCAATTGGATAGTAAGTCTGGTAAATACTTCTCTGAAGTGGATTGTTAGGGACTTAGTATAACATACTTCTGCCAAAACTTAGAAACATTACTTGGAAAACAGGTCCCCTGTTGGCTTTCAGGAGAGCAGGATATGCCACCATCAGTAGAAAGAAGAACAGGAGTACTTGTGGCACCTTAGAGACTAACAAATTTATTAGTCTCTAAGATGCCACAAGTACTCCTGTTCTTCTTTTTGCGGATACAGACTAACACGGCTGCTACTCTGAAACCACCATCAGTAGCACACTTGGACTCTTGCACTTGGCTGATGTTCTGTAAAGAAAACTCTCCTGAAATGTCTGCTAAATTGCAGCAGAATTAGAAAGGGGGAAAAATTCAATTTCAAGAGGAGATGAGAGTGTCTAAAACTGGCAAACAAACAAATTAACCAATAAATACAGCATTGTGCTTAGTGATTAGTCAGACGTCCCTTTATAAATCCTGATTTAAGGGGTTTAAATTTCATTAGCCTAAATCTTTGTACCTGAATTAAGCTATTTTTTATGTATACAGGGTGAAATTCACCCCTCTGCAAGCGGTCAGCACAATTTACCTTTATTTTACCATATAAAATGCTGAAGGCAGTCCATTCTTAGAACCTAAGCCTGCAACCCTTTCTTGTGTGGTTAGTTCAGACTCCCACAAGAACTGGCACTATTGGTGCGAGTGTAAGGATTGCTGTCACAAATGGATGAAATTCCACTCTGTGCAGAGGGCTAGCACAAATTCTATGCAGTACTGAAAATCTATTCGTCTTCAATACAAAACCTCAATATGCAGTGGCAGAGGTGCCTAGGCCTTGTATGGGTATTCACACAGGTATGAATTTCACCTTAATTGGTCATTGAAAGAGCAAGCTGGGAGAGATACAGATATAGCAAAAAAACTATTATATAAAACAAGTATCATTGCAAATATCAAGTGCTAGAATTAGTTAACTCTGTTCCACTATTCTAGGAGACATATTTTGTCCAAACATGAATCTTAATACTGATCCTATTAAGGTCAATTAAGCTCATGATGATTTGTTTTGATGACTATCAGGGACACTTATCAAAATGTACTGTAAAGCTAGACATTCTAATGATTTGAACAATGACTTTGTTATTTAAATCACACTTCAAAACGAACCCCAGGCAAGTTTTACTGCACACATGTGTAAGGGGACTGTTGCCCCCTTACTAACATTCAGTGGGGTGTTTTGNGGGGTAGTGCAGAAGCCAGGAAAGTTCCCCACAATAGCGGGACCATTCCCCCGCTTACACATGCACAAATCTAGGAAGATACATCCCAAATATATACAATGAGTGGTTTTGAAATGGCTTTCTAAATTCATATACAATTCTCCAGTCAGGTTCCAAACTCTAGCAATTTATGAGTTCGCCTTTTCCTTCTTCTTTTCCATGCCTTTGGGTTTTAATCTGCATCAGAAACCAATGTCAGCTCTTTAGGATTTCAGTCATCAAGGGCTTCATCACACTATTTCTGCATACACCAAGCAGTATGCGGGGGAAGAGAAGCAGGGGGCAGAGGAACGTTGCCCCAGAAGAAGCACTGGAAGCATTTTGCCTCTGTGAGCAGAATATACACAATATACACAGCAGTGGGGCACACAAATTGTTGCACCTCTAAAGGGGTGTAACAGTCCCTCTCCTATGTGCCTGGCCAGCTCTATCAGGTAGTGCAGAGGGAAATGCCCTATCACTACCCAATCTCTGCGATAGACACCTAGGGCAGTAAAATTCCTGTGCACCCCTGAGAACAGAGGCTGCAATTCTGCCCAGTTCTTTGGCAGTAGGTACAAGGGGAAGAGGCTTCTTACTCTCTCCTCCCACTCCACTACCCACCTAATCTAGCCATAAATCATTAAATCAAGTTACTGCTTTTCTTTCTCTCAGCTTCTGAGAGCTCCAGCTGGGAGGAGACCATTTTATTTAATTAGCTCTTTGCATTCCCTTGGACATACTTCCATGTCCTTTACTCCTCCAGTAGATTACTACTTCTTGTTTGAGCAGAAATTAGGGGTGCTCAGTTCACACAGGGTCTCCATTGAATGTGATGAGTTCTGGCTTGGCACTCCCTGAATCTCAGTGTAAGTCCTGGGTTTGAATTAATCCAAAATCTCAACACTCAGATGATACGAAACCACGGATTGATTCCATGCCAAGCACCACTGGGTTTTGCATTGTTTCCATTCTAACCAGAAATTGCCTCAAGCTCAGTTCTAACTTGTGGTAGGTTCCCCAAGCATTTTGTGAAGCTGTCTTGAGTTTGTATCAAACCCTAAAACGAGAAGAGGCCTGCCTGATGTCTGGCATTGTTATGAAAGTTTCAGACAGCTCTTGTTGTACTCAAGAAGTGTCTTTCCTTCACTGAGCCAAGCAGCATTATTCTTTGTCATATTCCAGACTCCAGGCTTGTTTAACTTAGCACTAGATAGTGAATTTTGCTAAGATGTGATTGCTAAATTTTTCCTCACTGCAGACAACAGGTGTGGGGGGTGGGAGAAAGCAGCAGCAAAGATGAGCTCAGAGAGTATGAATACATTAGATTCCACTGAACAACAGTCCTGATAAAAGCAACAATGACAACATATTTCCAGGAAACAATCCCACCCCATTAACGTTGCTGTTAATAGAATTTGGAGATTAGCAACAGGCATGCTTCTTAATAGTGATGTTTTAGAGGGGATGTCCCACCTGTAATCAGTTTCCTGCATCTGAGCATGTGCAGCTGAGCCATGGCTTTGTGCCACAGCTTCCAAATGCATGGGCCTCTCTCTTGCTGTCATAACTATAAAGGGAAGGGTAACAGCTGTCCTGTGTACAGTACTATAAAATCCCTCCTGGCCAGAGACTCCAAAATCCTTTTCTCTGTAAAGGGTTAAGAAGCTCAGGTAACCTGGCTGGCATCTGACCTAAAGGACCAATAAGGGGACAAGATACTTTCAAATCTTGGGGGGGAGAGGGGAAGGCTTTTGTTTGTGTTCTTTGTTTGGGAGTGTGTTCGTTCTCGGGACTGAGAGGGACCAGACATCAATCCAGGTTCTCCACATCTTTCTAAACAAGTCTCTCCTATTTCAAACTTGTAAGTAAATAGCTAGGCAAGGCGTGTTAGTTTTCCTTTGTTTTCTCAACTTGTAAATGTACCTTTTACTAGAGTGTTTATCTTTGTTTGCTGTACTTTGAACCTGAGACTAGAGGGGAGTCCTCTGAGCTCTTTAAGTTTGATTACCCTGTAAGGTTAATTTCCATACTGATTTTACAGAGATGATTTTTACCTTTTTCTTTAATTAAAAGCTTTCTTTTTAGAACCTGATTGATTTTTCCTTGTTTTAACATCCAAGGGGTTTGGATCTTGATTCACCAGGGAGTTGGTGAAAGGTTTCTCAGGCTTCCCAGGGAGGGAAATGGTGGCAGCGGAACCAGAGCTAAGCAGGTAGTTAAGCTTAGAAGTTTTCATGCAGGCCTCTACATTTGTACCCTAAAGTTCAAAGTGGGGATCCAGCCTTGACACTTGCTGATAAAGTTCGGGTCCTGAAGGCCCTACGTGAGCGCAGTGCTAAGCAAGTGAGCATAGCTGAGAGGTTTTGGTGTCTCAAAGTCTGTTGTTTCACGCATTCAGAAATCCAGCCATAACATTTTACAGGTGAACAGGGACAGCACAAGCCGAGGTTGCAAGCACCAACGTGAGGGAAAGGCAGCAGATATTGGTGAACCCCGTGGCTCCAGTTTCAGCTTAGGCTTGGCCACGGTCCTCGACTCTCCAGGCTAATGCTGAAACAGAATGTGAGTCAGCTGGCGGCAGAGCAGGCGAAGGAATTTAACCCTTCAGATGGGCTGACTCCAATGCAACACGGTTCAGTGTAAGGAGCATGGCGAGAAACTAGACGCTGAACTTCTAGTAGCTGCTGAATGGCGGGCAGACGCCCTACCCAGCATTCTAGAGCAGTACCAGCCACGTGACATCTTCAGTGTTTACCAGATGGTCTCTTCCACTGGGGCGTTCCTGACAGAGGCCTTGGCATGCTAAAAGAAGTGTTTGCAGGAAGGAAAAAAGCTGTGGACTGCATCACTTTGCTGTGTTGTGCAAACACAGAAGAGATGGAGAAACGACCTCTTACAGTGTGCGGAAGGAGCAAGTGCCCTCATTGTTTCCCCCTCAAAGCTGCCTGAGATCCACAGCAACTCAGCCAATGCATGGGTAATAAGTTTGCTGTTTCAAAGAGTGGTTTAAGAACTGGAACAAGGGGCTATGGCTACAAGACCAACACCTGTGCCTTTTAATTGCCCAGCTCATTCTGCATACTGTGTTAAAATTCTTGCTCAGAACACAACCTAAGTCATGCAGCCAATGGACATAGGTGCCATTAAAAACGTCAAAGGCCACTTGTCTGAATGAGAGCATTATTGCCTCTCTGGATGCTAACCCACACCTCCGAGTGGTGAATGTTGACAGAAAAACTGCTCTGAGTGATGCACTTCATCTTGCTAAGGAATCTAAGTTTGCTGTTCTACCACGGACTATTCCAAACAGCTTCAGAAAGGTGGAGTTTATCATCAATAGATAATGATGCTCTGGTGTGGGCATTAATGTGCGGGCTGATGCCTGAAAAATCTAACTGCAGAGGAATCTGAGGCTCCCATTGAGTCTGACAGTCCTTTGGAGAAGGAAGGTGAGCTTCTGATGCCAAACTTGGGGAGACAGTACCAGCTATAAAGCACCAATAGGCTGAAGAAGCACAAGAGGATAGTGCATCTGATGACAAACCTGAAGAGCTTTCGCTCACAGAGCAGCTACGTGTGGTGGACACTTTTCGCAGGATATGCCAGAGTCACGGCTTTGAGAACAGTTCCGAGGCAGCACACAAAATTGAGAAGGATTTACAGGGGGCAGTGACCAAATGTAGAAAGCAGACAACACTGGACAAATTATGTTATTAAACATTTTTATTTGTATTTATTCTTTATTTGTTGTAAAATCTTGTGCTGCTTTCATTTATGTGACTCATAAGGAGCACTAATGTAAGCAAAGTACCGACATATCGCACTGCAAGTGTTTTGTAAGTTTTCTTCAGGGAGTTTTAAAATAGTTTTTTTCTTTATACAGTACTGTAGAATTTCCTACATTGACTCTAAGCATTGTGGTACACTATAATGTATCCATTACTGTTTGTCATGTTTGGTTTTCTTTAGTACTGAAGATTAATAAAACAGTTTCACAACTACTGTTCTGTACAATGTATCATTGTTCCATGCTCATTTTTCTCTGTTCCCCCCATGAAAACAGTACCTTCTATGTATTGGAAACTTCCAGATAATAGATAATAGAAACTTTTCATTGGGAACCAAGAGGTTGCGATTAAGCAGAATCTACTGTATTTGCCTTTTCTATCTGGATTTTAAAAGCAGGATTGTGGTAGGAACTAAGCATCTGACAGGGAGGACATAAACACAGAAAAATTACATTGTTTTAAAAGTGAGAATGAGGAGGAGGCTCATGAGGGCAAGGGGATGGAAGGGTAAACCTGAAGCAGATCCTGCCTTGAAGATCCTGCCTCCTGAGATATCCTTTTAAGGTTGTTCTTTAATATCTAGCTAAGTGGTGCATAGAGAGGTTAGATCTGCCCTAAGGGGACTTTCTTGAGGGTTTTGTTGTTCCCAGTTTCAGGAAGCTCTCCTAGGATTTTTTTATTTGTTTTTTTGCTGATATTTGTGATTGAAAGATTAAACATTTAAGATCCATGATGGTTTCACTACAGAAAGATCAAAAGTATGTAATATTTTAGCTGTTTAAGTGAGAAGCATTCCTTAAGGGCAAACTGAAACACCACATGTATACTATTCTGGTCTTCAAATGATTCTGAAATGACAGAGATAAGGAAATGTAGCTAGCAAGAGATAAAAGACAAAAAGTCAAATTAATCCCTGGTGTAACTATTGATTTCCATGTGTCTGATTTTCTCTGTGTCTGACAGAAAAAATGTTACAGTTGATCTTGAATCTTGGTGCTTTGAAGTAAGGAAAGAGGAGGGTAGAATGGTTAGGTTTATCTTGATAACAAAAAGTGGTTTTGAACTTGTACTCTTTAAAAGTTAACAAACACATTGCTGCAGCATCCCAGCCAGCATGTGTCTAGATTTAATAATGGGACTGAACTGGTAATACAGACTCATTAAAGTCAATAGAAAACCTTCCATTGACCTCAATGGTCATGTGACTGGGTCTTTAATAATAGAAATTAGAGATGAAAAATATTTATTAGCTCATCACTAGCCTATCTCTGTGCCAGTGCAGGAATGATACCAATTATATATTTTCTAGTCTTGTTTTTTAATCTAGTTCAGTCTTGTTTTAAATATCCCATGTGATGAGACTGTTTTCCATGTAAAGATCGTCCCTAGAATGCCACAGATCCAAAAACAACAATCACAAGTTATTACAAGAAAAGCTCAGATTCTAGAACAAAGTGACTACATAATATGATCACATCCAAACACCTACAATAGATATGCAGAAAGGAGAAGTGAGGGCGTAGCATGAGAAGGTGTGATAAGTCCAGGGGGGACGGGTGAATTGCACTCTATCATCTTTTTGAATAGTTGAATAACTTTGTGCAGGAAACATTTCTAATTAGCGCTGTCCTAGACAGCAGTAACTTGCATTCAGCAGCTGCACATCTTGATGTAGCAAGTCATATGTTATTTTTTCAGTCTACAAAAGCATCCATGACCCAAGTTTCTGGCTGCTGTAAAAAATTCTAAAAACATTTTTTGAACAATTAAATCCTCTTACCCACTGCAAACTCAGACTCCACTTCCTATCAGGCAAAAGCCTGAGAAAAGAGACCGCAAACTCAAGACTTCTGTGGACTACAGGAACAGTTGCATACCAAGGTGAAGGGCCCTACATCCTGCCACCCAAATATTCAAACCTAGGGATTGTGAGCAAAAGCATCTCATCTGACCTCAGCTGTTCCTGGTGCACATTTATTGTATTACATAAGGCGTGAGATGGTCTTAGAAATTTTGTCTACACCAAGAAAACTATTTGACACTGTTAACAGTAGTTAGTAGCAAGTGTAGCTATCCTATGCTGAATAAAATTTAACTGGCAACCTAGACCAAGACAAAGCACCATTTCAGAAACTTGTTAAAAGTGAAGGTTTCAACCCAGGTTAAAACCAAGCTTTAATGACATCTTCTGAGATGGTGCTGAGCACGGCTTGTTCTGGTATATGTTGTCAGTTAAACTATATTCAGCACTGGTACAGCTGCAGCCGTTGTCAGTAATGGGTAATTATCCAAAACCCCAGGAGAGCCAAGACCCAAACCACTTATATATCACCACCTACATAGTGTGAACAATGCAGCTCTGTCAGCAGCCTGGAGGAGCATCCAAGGTGGCAAATAGAGCCAGACCTGTTTAAATGCCGTTTGTTTTGTCTCCAGTGCAGGGCCGGCTCCAGGCACCAGCTTAACAAGCAGGTGCTTGGGGCGGCCAAGGGAGAGGGGCGGCATGTGCGGCAATTTGGGGGCGGCAGGTCCCTCGCTCCCTCTAGGAGGGAAGGACCTGCTGCCGAACTGCTGCCGCCGATTGCGGCTTTTTTTTTTTTTTCCTAATTGCTGTCGCTGGTCGCGGTCACAACTGCGATCTCGGCTTTTTTTTTTTTTTTTTTGGCTTGGGGCGGCAGAAATGCTGGAGCCGGCCCTGCTCCAGTGAAGAAGAGTGCAGCTCTGAACATGGTGCACCTACCCTGCTTGGGGAGGAAAGATACTTTGATAAATACACTTCCACTTACAGGAGAGTTGTTGCCATTAAACGCTGGCATTTACTATCTGAAAGTGATTAGTGATACTATAGTATTACAGGTGATACTACTCAGCTTACCCCTAATACTGAAGATATCTTTAATACTGTGGTAATGCTAAGTACTTTCAAACGGTTATATGCAAGCATTATGGCCCATATGTAAGATGGTACAAATTGCTGCAACCTCATGGAAGTCAATGGAATGATGCTGATTTACACCAACCAAGAATCAGGCCCTATAACAGCAATCACTGCCCCTTTGTGTGGATGTGAAAGATAGAGGGGTGAGGTTCACTAATAGTCACTGTATTTTCCATTAGCTCCAAAAATTGTACTTCCAGGTATTGTAACTCACTAACTCTTTAATGTAATTGTCTAAGAAATATCACCCTCTGGCAATGATATCACAATATGGCAGGAAATATGGCTGACTGACACAGGCAGTGGTTATTTTAATACCTGCACATCTCTTCTAGCAATAAAGTGTCATGGAATTATTTTTCTGGTTCTTTTTTAAAGCCAAAATAAAAAAGAAATGTGCAGGCTGACTAGTCACAGTGACATGTAATATACAGAATGATGAGCCACAGAAATGCAGCGTGAATATTTAACTGGCAAACATGTGCTTGACTACAAAGTCAATGTTTTAAGCAAATCCAACATGGGAAATATTGCAATTAACACTGATAGAGTTTAACAAGCAGAATCTCTTGTGTGCAATAGACTCCATTGACTGACAATTGACAAGGTTATAAAATGCCGCATCATGTACTGTATAATGAACAGTATGTAAAGCAAGGAGAAGAATATAGCCATTTAAGGGTACTAGTAAGAAATGAGAAAAAGGCATTACAGTACATAGTTCCCATGTCAGAAGACTTTAAAGACATCAAAGGACTAAATAACTATTGACATGTGAATGTCAAAAAGTTTAGAGATTCAATTCACTCAGGATGAGCCCCGGGGAGGCTGGATGCTTCTCAAATGTACCTAAATCTTTTGAAATCTCTTCTCCCTTTCTTCTTCTACTCTCAACTGGTAATATTTATTGAAGATTTTGATTATGGAAGAAGTTGAGGGGCAACATAGATCAGAGAGCTGGATTCTCTACAGTGGAAGATTCTGCTTTCATCCTCACTGAGAAAGGCAAGCAAATCCCAATGGTCACATTTTGGGTTCACCAGTAATGCAGGAAAGTTTCCTGGTATAGTGGAAAGGCCATGAGTAAAATATGCCTGAAGAATGAAGACTACCAGGTTGTTGGCTCTCAGATGACACTCTGGCTGAAACACAGAATTTCTGGTGGTGGAGCTGGGAGCCTAGACTCTGACAGTCCTGGGCTCCCAAGACTTCTGTGCTACCTGTTCTGGAGCCAGAGCCAGAATTCCAATGTTTCCAGCTCCATAACAGGGAACCTGGAAGCCCCAGTAGCCCAAGTTTGAACCAGAGTTCTCAGGTCCTCCAGGGTTCCTGCCACAGAGCCCAGAGCTGGCCCCCAATTAGAGCTGGGGCTTCCAGGGCTTCCAGCTCCATACCCGGGAGCCCAGAAGCCCTGAGAGTCCCATCTTAAGCTGAGGTTCTCAGGGCTTCCAGGCACTCTGCCACTGAGTCAATCCTTGATTAGAACTGGACTCCCCAGTTTGCACAGCAGAGCTGCCTCAGATCCACAGACCCTGGAAGCTCTGGGGTCCCCAGTCCTGGGGCAGTCTGCATGGCAGGGTTACTCCTGGAGCGCAGCCTCTGGAACCCTGAGCTCCCCAGCAGCCCTCCAGGAAACCAAGCAGGTGTCACTGGAAACCTGCCTGTGATTTGATAAAGTCATCAAACCCGAGAGTCTCTGTGAAACATTTTGGGTTCAACAAATCAGTATTTTCCTACAAAACGCTTCTCAAAAAATTCCTGACCAGCTCTACAGTGAACAGGGCTAGGGAAAAGGACAACTAGAATGATGGGGCACTGTGCATGGTTCTCTTCTTCATTAGGTTTCATTAGTTTAAACAGGATGTTTTTGTATTTGCTTTGGGAGAAGTGAAATTACATCCAAGGACTCCACATATTCATGGCACTTACTTAAGTAACAAACTGCCTGTTTATATATAATAGCAGCCCAGCAGACTGCAGACAGCTACAGTTTGGAGGAAGGGAATGGGTTATGGAAGTGAATTTCCTGACATCATATTAACAAAATACTGAAGCATTTGCTTTTTCATCAAATGGGTGAAAATGTACGTTAGCTATTTGTTAAAATTCCCTATGGGCTGGATTCTGTTCCCACTGAAGCCAATGGGAGGAAGAGTAGGCTCTAAATGAGTGAAATCTCCTCAGCTGTTGCTTTAGGATTCTGGATAAAGTCTGTGTGAGCCTTCGACAAACAGAAGCATAAAGTTTATCATCAGAAGAGCTGTCAGGAGGCAGTCTGGTAATGTTCCTAATCATTAAAACAGTCAGTTATTTTCAGCAAACCTCTGACACAATTAACATTTTGCAGATAATCCTTCTTTCCTTCCTACACTATCAAACACAGGCACAAGCAGCCTTAGATGATTCTGTGTTTTTTCCCATTTGGCATCTGTTTTGCTTGGCAGAGAGGGTAAACACTTTCTCAACCTGCCATTTCCTTCTTGCACTTTTTAAAGGTAAGAACTGCACCCAATCGTCCAGCCACATGACTTGAAAATGTACAACATTGCCCTGAAAACAGCAATGTATCAATCATGGAAGGCAGGTAATTTTCAGGGCCACCTTACTCCATGAGTAGTCCCAATGATCCATGGACTAAGGTAGAACTTAATAAGAAGGTGGCAGACTCCGTCCCTTACTGTTTTGGGTCTGACCTTGAGAAAAGCTGAACTCCTTCTGAAAAGTGCTGAGCCTCCTCGGGAGTTGATAGTTCTAAGCACCTCATAAGAAGCAATCAGCACCTTGCAGGTTCCGGCCCTTGTACTTCTTGGGTGAAAAGTGAGGTTATATTGTAACTCTTATAAGCAATAATCAAGGATATAGGATGAAACCTTGTCTCTAATGAAATCAATGGCAAAACTCCGATTGACTTCAGTGGGGCCTGGATTTCATCCTTAAGAGTACGTCTACACTGCTGCTGGACCCGGACCCTCTGGGTATAGTCCAACCCACTGTGCATGCTACACCTGGCCACTCTACTATTTTTAGTGCATTAGCTCAAACGGAGCTAGTGCATGTCTGTCTACCAGCACTGGGAAGCACACTGCCAGCTGCAGTGTAGACATACCCTGAGAGTCATTAAAGGATGGGCCAGTCGCAGGTTTTTCTTTCTGTGTAAACATACCCTAAAAGGGTGAGACAACAGGAAAAAGAAACAATGATGAAATCAGTGGTGGACCTTAAAGAAAATTAAGTTACACACATGCTTAAATCTTTGCAGGATTATGGCCATAGATACCAAACTGCATATGCAAAACAGAGAGAGACAAAGCAGGCTGCTCCCTAAAACCATAGAAGCACAACTCACCCCTCCTTACTCTAGGCAGTCTAACTGCTGCAGCGAGGTTGAGATTACACAGTTCCCTCCAGAGCCTCTGCCTCTGTGCAGGACAAGAAAACCCCTGAGAATTAACAGTTTTTACTACACCACAATATACTTGTGGGTTGTACCTCTAAGTGTCATATGTACATAGGTTTAAAAACAGCAACAAACCCTCTGGGCATAATACATTTTAATATGCAATTATTGCAATTGTATATGCAAATTGGCTATTTTCAAATGCAAATACCCAATTTGCATACACAATTTCAGTAATTACACATGCAAATGTAGACCAAACTATGCACAGACCACGGCACACCTCTTTTAAAAAAATATTAGGCATAGACTGAGTCTCTCGCTTTTGGAAACTATAAAGACATGATACTTAGAGAGGTAAAACCCATAAGTAGATTGTGGTGTATTGAAACCTGTGTTACAACTGTGATCACTTTAACATTTCAGGGGTTTTCCTTGTCCTGCCTGCAGACTAGGAGCGCTGTAGGGCAGTATGCAACTTGGGTCTAGCAGCAGCCAGTTTGCAGATAGACAGCCTTGAGCAAGGTGGGGTGAGTTGTGTCTCTATGCTTTAGGGAATAGCCTGCTTTGTCTGTCAAGTTTTCAGTTCTGGTGTGTTATTATTCTGAATCCTAATAAATAAAGTAGTGTTATGCTACAACCTGTCAGCAATAGTATTTATGTTTTTAATCTAACTTCCGTGTATATGTCATGAACCTAACATAGATGGATGGGAGAATATTAGAGGTTTTATTTGTTACTACAACTAAATAGTTAATGGTTAGCTGACACAGCTATTTATTCACAGGCACCACAAAAACAAACCTTGGTAATCGTGTAACAACCCACTCCTGGCCCCTCACCCCATTGAGGACCCAGATTTACTATCCAAAATCTGGAGCTTTAATGAGTATTTTCTCATCAGCATTCACCAACGTGCTCCTAAGGCTTCCACAGCATGCAAGAGAAAAATAGCTCATAGAAACACAAGGCGAAGAGATAAAATGAGGAAATGAAAGAAGTGAACAGTACATTTAGATTCATCTGTTCCCATGCATAGAGTCCACCATCCAGTTTATTTCTTTTGTATCTCTCATCCTCTGACAATTTTAAACAGTACAATCCAAATGTATGTGACAGGATAACTGCCACTTTTAAAAGGGTACTTTTGTTCCCCAATTGCTTCTTATTTTGATCTTGATCCTGCAATTTTTGCTTAGACACAATTCCTGAATAAGGAGAAAAGGCTAAACTCTTTACGATTTCTTCATCCTTCGCCACAGGTAACACTTTTACATAAAATATAAATATTTATGAAGATAGAAGGAATAAATCACTCGTTGGCATGAAGTCTGATTTTTACCTTATGAGCGAGGACAGTCCTGATAACTATAAAGTTACAAGCACAGTAAGTTTTAAAGTTCTCCCCTGCTTTGTCACTCCAACCCATCATGAGATTGAAGTTAGACAGCTGCAACAGATTTTTTTAAGTTTTGTAGTTGTTACATGAGTGCTTTGTACATGTCTTTTTTATTATGTGGTATTTTAAAAGCAAAATACAAATAACTATTTAATTGTAATAAATCTTACAGCATCTCATATACAATACCATATGGGGTTCTGTCCATTGCCATCTGACTTTGCTTGTTTTCTATTAGAAGTGGTAGGAAAACCTAAGAAAAATGAAAAAATAATTGCTCTACTTTCTGTTTCCACGGATATTTTTCATTCATTGGTACAGTAGTTTCAAATCATGTGACTGATACACTTTAAGTCAGTTTGTGCACTTTGGGCCCACTGATCAATGAGAGCAGCACTGTCACTTAAAACAACTACTATTCCCTCACTGCACAATACCCCTCCTCCCCCAATACTTAGTATATTAGTATACAAGGAATAAAGAGGAGATCAGCTGTAATAAAGAGGAGACCAGTGATTGGAGGAATATCATACTGAATATCAGTATAAATGGGGAAGGATCTGAGTCTAAAATAGGGGAAGAACAAGTTAAGAATTACTTAGACAAGTTAGATGTCTTCAAGCTGGCAGGGCCTAGAATAAACACCCTACAATACTTCAGGAACTGGCTGAAGAGATCTCTGAGCCATCAGTGATTATCTCTGAGAAATCGTGGAGTGCAGGAGAGATCCCAGAGGACTGGAAAAGGGCAAATATAGTGCCTATATATAAAAAGTGGAATAAGGATAATGAGGGCATTATAGACCAGTCAGCTTAACTTTGGTACCTAGAAAGTTAATGGTGCAAATAATCAAGCAATCAATTTGTAAGCACCTAGAAGATAATAAGGCGATAAGTAACAGTCAAAGTGGATTTGTCAAGAACAAATCCTGTCAAACCAACTTAATATACTTCTCTGACAGGATAACAAGCCTTGTGGATAGGAGAGAAGCAGTAGATGTCATATCTCTGCTTTAGTATGGCTTTTGATACTGTCTCATATAACCTTCTCATAGACAAACTAGAGAAATATAGCCTAGACAAACCTACTATAAAGATGGGGACACAGCTAGTTGGAAAACTATACTCAGAGAATATTTATCAATGGTTCACAGTAAAGCTGGAAGGGCATATTGGGTGGGGTCCCACAGAAATCTGTCCTGGGTCCAATTCTATTCAATATATTCATAAATGATTTGGATAATGGCATAGTGAGCACACTTATAAAGTCTGTGGAAGATACCAAGCTGGGAGGGGTTGCAAGCATTTTGGAGGATGGGAATAGAATTTAAAATGATCTTGACAAACTGGAGAAATGGTCTGAAATAAATAGAATGAAATTCAGTAAGGACCAGTGCAAAGTATTATACTTGAAAAGGAATAATCAATTGCATAAATACAAAATGGCAAATGGCTGCATAGGAAGGAGCACTGCAGAAAAGGATCTCGGAGTCACAGTGGATTACGAACTAAATATGAAACAATGTAATACTGTTGCAAAAAAAGTGAACATCATCCTGGAATATATTAGCAGGTGTGTTGTAAGCAAGACGTAAGAAGTAATTCTTCCACTCTACTCCGTGCTGATAAGGTCCCAGCTTGAGTATTGAGTCCACACTTAGAGAAATGTGGACAAATTGGAGAAAGTCCAGAGGATAGAAACAAAAATGATTAAAGGGCTAGAAAACATGACCTACAAGGGAAGATTGAAAAAAATGGGTTTGATTAATCTAAAGAAGAGATGACTGACGGGCGATGTGATAACAGTCTTCACCTTTAAGGCTTCAGTTCAGAGGAAAAGGAGAATGATAATATAGTGGTTTGAAGAGAGATCTTTTCTGGTTTTGAGTTTTAGTTTTCACCTGCACCATACTTTGTGTATTTTCTGCATGGAAGGTCACATTCATCTAGTTCCTTAAGATGGAGGATTTGAGACATGTGCACCTGCTAAGCTGGTTCTCTTTTCCATAACACTTCACATCAATTTTGCTTACATGTCATTGCTCTAGTAAATGACAATTTCTCGTGATCTCTTGGAAAAATTTCTTATGTGATTTATAGGCATGGAGACACAGTGAGAAAGACAGATATTTATTTTGTTCCTGAATGACCTCCTTCTCCCCTTTCCAAGTTTCTGCCCCCAAAGATGACCCACTGAGAACATGCACATATGTAGTCAGTAGTCCACATTATACCCCTTCAGCTCTCCAATTCAACAAATAATAATCACACTAAATAGATTGCCAGAATTATTTCCTGCTTTGTATTAGGCAGGAGGGACATGGGTTATGGACAATGGCGTTTAGGCCAGATAGGACAGAGATCAACAGTAAATAGCAGTATAATTGAAAGAAGAGGCAGAATTTAGATGGGGAAAATACATGCACAGTTATGACCTCAGAAAAGAATGTTCAGTAGCAGCAGATAAACCAGTCAGAATCCCAGAGGATGCCCAAAGAAGACAGTCAAAGAAGTGAGGACAATCCATAAAAAAGTAAAACAAAATAAAGTCAAGCAGGAGCAGTAATATTAGACAGGCATTCTGGTGCCATCCCCAATAAGGATCCTTCATTATCATTGTAATTGTGTAGTAGTAATACTAACAGCAGCAAGTAAGCTAGCATTACCAGAACAAATCTATACATAGAAGCTGTAGCAAACTAGTCTTGGCATAGCAAAACTATCCACAAATCTGGTGGTGGGAGTGTTGCAGAAGTGTAGAGGTTTATCCAAATCTTAGAAAGTTCCCACCAGGCCTAGTACCCCTCTCCTCACACCATCTTCCTCTGTGTCATGTATACCTTGTACACAGTAGGTTGCAAAGCTGCTACTAGCAGGTTATGCTTCTGTACCAGACATGACATGGCTACAGAGCTTCCTTCTCAGAGAACTACACCCGAAATGCGTCTTCCATAAGATCCTTTAATGCTCTAACAGATATGGCTGAGGTTAGCTTAAATAAGGTATGTTTCAGAGTAGCAGCCGTGTTAGTCTGTATCCGCAAAAAGAAGAACAGGAGTAATTGTGGCACCTTAGAGACTAACAAATTTATTAGAGCATAAGCTTTCGTGGACTACAGCCCACGAAATCCATGCATCCGAAGAAGTGGGCTGTAGTCCACGAAAACTTATGCTCTAATAAATTTGTTAGTCTCTAAGGTGCCACATGTACTCCTGTTCTTCTTTTTAAATAAGGTACGTTACACACAGTGCCACTTAGTGGCTGAACAGTATAATACAGTTTAGCATTCCATTCCATTCTTGATTCCTCATGCATTAGAACCTGCATCAGAAGCTCTTCCAATGACCCACATCACCCCAACTGGTGTTATCTTCTTCTTAGGAAAGGCCTCATGGTTTGCTACTCCTTCCAATGTCTTCATGAGGTCCACCTAGCAAAACCATTATCCACCAGTCCAGGATGATCTTCAAGGGGCAACAGGGACTGATACCCTGCTTAGTCACGAGACACACCCTCCAAGTGACTGTGATGTGGGAGAGAACAGAGTATGAGTAGGTACATGTATGTTGGGGCAGTGAGGACTAATTTTGGTGTGTCTGGGTATCAGTGAGTGTGAGCAGATGTGGTGCTTTTGAGAGAAAAGAGAGCTTTTAAGTGATTTAGGAGTGGGGAGAAGAGACAGAAAATACAGAGATTGAAGAGATGAGTGAAAAGAGAGAACAAGCTTAAAATTCAGGAAGTGCAGAAGAGATGTGAAGGACAAGAGGAGAAAGGAGGGAAAGTTTGTTGGAGAGGACAAGGGAGATGACACAGATTGAAAGGAAATGGGTGAAAGTGGGAAAGAACATAACATAAGCAGAACAGGAGTGAGTAGGAGGGAGAAAAGGAGGTTAGAGAAGGAACAATCATACATTATTGAAAAATAAGTTTGAAGAAAAATGGAATAAGTGGGAAGAACGCATTATACTTAACATAACATAGAGTTAATTAAAGAAAAACTGCAGTGAAAGAAGGGAGAACACACACACTGCTTCTCTAGTATGACATCAGTAGCTGGATACACAACCCTCGGGAGGAGAGTGTGGCAGTATCTGAAGCAGTACTGTGTGTGGGGGTGGGGGACAGTTACTGGGGATTTGCCAGGTTTTGAATGGCAGTGCTCGAAAGAAAATGAAATGAATCAGCCATTGGCAAACAAATAAGCAGGCACCAGCTCAGGCATCTATGACACACCCCACCCAGTGGAAAGGACATTCATTTAATACCACCCCCTTTCCCTTTTTAAAAAAAAGCTAAATGTCAGACGATAGTGCTCTTTGTGGGTTTCCCAAATGGGATGACATTAGAAAAGAGGAGGATGTCAATCAAAATTTTGCTCTTATTCCGATTATTGCCATTGTTACATAGGTAGATAGATTATAGATTGCTGGTGTTCTGTTCAATAGTATACAAGGGATTTTGTTTATTTTTTTGTTGCTTTCTGCTCACCTTATGGGAAGCCCATCACTTGTCTTAGGAAGAGGCTCATTCCCGTTCATTCCCATGTTTATTTCTTTGGGTGAGGATGAAGGTGTTCCCCTAGTTATAGTATCAGGAGTTTGGGAGAGGGTGATGGATTTCAGGAGACTTCTTATCTTGGTCCCTTTCCCACTATACTCCCTAAAAGGAGGCAGAAGGAAAGAGAATGGGAAGCTATGGAAAACTTTTGGCCATGACTCCAAGTGATGACACGAGGCATAAATACTCTTCTCTCTATGGTCTCTGTGAGGGATGAACTTCATCACTGCGCAAGGAGACAGCACAAAACCTATTCCCCACATGAACGCTATTTTGAGAGCTTATGTGGGAGATCAGTAGTGCATGGGGCTTTTGTGGGGCCTCTGCACAGAGATCTTCACCTCTAGAGGAAGTTAAAGATGCAGACCAGCAATCTGTTTCTAAACCTGTATCTCATTTAGCTCCTAGTGTATCACTAGAGATTTTTTTTTTCTGTAACAAAGCCTGCAACTATCCAAGCGTGAGTCCTTTGAGTCTAATTTCTGATTTGGTCTCTAATAAAAGAGCAGCTCTATAACAACATATTTAAGTGCAGAAGGAGTGAAGTATTTTGACAAGCAAACCAATGAGTTTTATGAACAAAAAGACTCAAACTGGGGCTCTGATTAAGGAGAATGTTCTGGTATATCATACTTTAAAGAAAAATTTTATAAAGTCAACAAATGTTAATACACTTGGAATTTCTGACATTTGAAAATTAGATAGATGAATGCACAGATATATTCTTGCAGGTTTTCATCTGCAAAATTATATCAGATACATTTTAAAATTCTTCTACTGTCCATACTTCCCTAACTTCTTTAGCTACAAAAACATCCATAGTTACTTTGACATCATAGCATGACAGAAAAAAGAAAATGAATCTGCAACGCCTCAATAAAAGAATTTCTGGATATTTTTTCACTCCGCTCATATCCACTGAAGAAACATTAGATTTATGTTCTGAATGTACTTCATTAAGGGCGAAGTAGCACCTTGCTTTATGGAGTAGTCTCATTGACTTCACTGAGACTACTCATGCAGTAAGATGCTATTGAATGTGCGAGATGGGAGCATAAACCAGCCGTAAGTTTTCAAACCTTGGTATTGGCCACAGAGAAATTAAATGTATTCAAAGAAAAGAATATATTTAACTACTATGATGAGATTGGCAATCAGATACCACAGTGATAAGTGTGATGCAAAATGATAGATACCTCAACATGCAGACTACATCAGTGAAAATCTGACCCTCTTTCCAGAGATAAATTAATAGAATCCCTTTTCTAAAATAATTTCCTAAGAGGAGGAGTAAACTGTCTGTCAGCAGGTCACACCCACACAGAGTAAAACATTCCATTTAGAGCATTAAGGTAAAGATCTGTTACAAAAGAATCTAATAGAATCCAGTTCTTTTCCCACTGTCGAGTGCATTTAAAATGACAAATAAAATAAAGGGAAAACCATAGGTCTCACATCTTAGGGGCTGTTTCTCAAACTATTTGGAAAAGGTGAGTGGAAGGATGGATAAGAAAAAAGAACATGACAAGACAAATACTGCCTTTTCCTGGCAGTATGACTAGAACTAATATATATCCAACGTCCATTGAAGCCAATGGAAAGACATACATTTACTTGAATAGTCATTGGATCAGGCCCAGCATGAGCTAGTTGATTTAGCAGACTATCATGCTAAACTGCTTCAGAATGTTTTTGTCTTTGTCAGAATAGGCAAAGACCTTAAGGAAGGTTTTCTGGTTGCTGGGTATAGTTCACATTATCTAAACGGTTACCTAAACAGGATGAAAATCTTGTTATTTCCTGGCTTCAGTAGTAAAAGGGTCTTGAAAGAAAATAGCAGCTTCTGCTTCACAAGAAAGGCTGAACTATTTTAGTTTTGTCATGGTAATTCTGAAATTGGATTGGTCTGGGCCAATTCCTGTCCTTCATCTCAAACCAAAAGTACACTGGGCCCTCTCTCTCTTGAAATGGACATATTCAATGTCTAAATCTAGGGCTGAAGCAGCTGTGTCTCTAAATAGGACAGAATGGTCTTTACTCCAGGCCCCTCAGGGACACTAACTAGGCAAATAGCTTTATGCCACCCACTGGTCTGCCACCTTGTCTCCAATTTCTGAATCTGCCTTTTGGTACTTCCAGCAGCCCTGTGACACCAACTAGATTGTCTTGAGTGAGAGAGATCTGATGATCCAGTTCCGCTAGCCTCTCAGCCATGGTCAGTCATTTTATTAACATGAATGTCAACGGAGTAGGTAAATTTACCAAAATTCTCCATCATAAGAGTATGAATGTGAGTGGAAATGTGGTTGTTTCTGTTAGAAAGGGAAAGCTCTTCACAGCTCCTGCAGCAGTGTCAGAGTCTGTGGTGCTCCTCATTGTACCTGGTCAGGCCATGGGAACCTATTCTATTTGACTACATCCTTCCCAAAGAATCCATTCTATCAGCTGTTTTGCAGAAGGATTTTGCCAAGTTCAATGATAATCTGAGATCTGAGATAAGTAAAAGACTTGAAATGAGCATGAGGCATGAGAGCTCACAAGATTGTGGCTTATTCAGAATATACAAACGTGATCCCCCCCTGGCTCCCGACCCCGCCCCTTAGCATTTCTTGTAATATTTGGTTGAGGCAGTTTTGGTTAGGGCCAGCCAGTTTGACTGGTATCACTCATTGCTTTGTGCTCATGACATCACCGGTCATCAGGAAACAAAGTATCAAACAGTCTTTGAATAGCAAACTGTTTCCTGGGTCTTGCCAATGTCGCAGGCCAGCTGACTGGTTGGAAGCTGGGAGTAGCAAAGCAAAGATTCATGGTAATGGCCCAGCAGAGAGAAGGGGCGGATATGCAAAAATAATTAAAATAAAACCTGATGTTCTTCTTGAAGCCTGGGAAGCCACACAGTTTGTGCTGCGTAGGGATGGTCTGAGCTGCCAGCTGCGAATGTGGAACTTGAATATGTCAGTCAGGAACATAAGGAGCGGATCCAATTAAGAGAAATGACAGACCTGTCATCATCCTCATCTCGTTCCAGTTTTCATAACTGTTAAAAGGAAGGATGGTTTACATCCCACATTTTGGGAAAACTCTTGGAGAATTAGCTTTTTCAGTTTTAGGTCTGCACTGAAAGGGATAACTTTACAATAATGGGCACCTAAGTCGTATGCATAGAATGGGTAATTGCATGCAATTTCCCATCCTTTTATTTAGAGTTGTGCATACAGTGTACAGTGCAATTGCACATTAGGTGGGCTTCTGTGTGCAGCTTAAGCACACATATAAAAACTTTAGCCCCCAAAGAGAGAGATTCTAGTGACTTGAATCTTCAAGGGTGTTCTCAACTGCCTTTCACTTCAGTGGGAGCTGAGGTACTCAGCACCACAGAGGATTCACTTGGCAGGGGTTGGGCTGGAGATGTTAGGGTAGAAAAAGCCACTTTCCACATTTCACTCTATATTTTACAATGCTATTCTCCCATTGCTGGAGAAAGGGGAGAATGAATCTTCAAGGTGAAATTCACTCCTATGCAGAGGGCCAGCAGAAGACGTAGGTCTCATTTAAGCCCTGTTTCCAGGCATGTCTTTCAGCTTGACCCGAAGATGGTGTGATAGGCTCAACTTTTTTCCTCTCATTTGTTTATAGGCAATCCATTCTAAAGAGTTTTTGTGAAATTCTTCCCAAAGGGAATTAAGCCAGGCATATTTTATTTCCAAAGCCTACCACCCATTGTCCTTTCTCTTCCATATTCTCCCTTCTCATGCTTATAAAGATACCTGAGGTGGAGGAGAGGATGGAATTCCTCTTTATTGCATGTCTTTTAGCATATTACAAATACAACAGGTGACACACTAGTATACACTTATAATTGGACAAGTACACCTCTACCCTGATATAACACGACTCGATATAACACAAATTCGGATATAATGCAGTAAAGTAGCACTCCGGGGGGGGGGGGGGCGGGGCTGCGCACTCCGGCGGATCAAAGCAAGTTCGATATAACACAGTTTCACCTAGAACGCGGTAAGATTTTTTGGCTTCCAAGGACAGCGTTATATCGGGGTAGAGGTGTAGATTTGCCTATAAGAGGGTGTGACATTTCACCCCATATTCTCCATAGATATATTGTTATGATATGAATATAGCATAACTAAAATATGTTTTATGCAAGGTAGGTTATGTGAGATATCATTGGAAAGGTTATGATTTACTGAATGGGGTTATCCTATTTGTATGTATGTATCATTTCTGTATCTGAAGTTAAGAATATTGACTATGTAACAATTGCAAAAGTGATTGCACCCAGGGAACACTCACCAGACAAAATGCAATCAGTCTGGCTGGTTAGTCAATAAACCATTAGGGAGAACAATAGGTCTTTGAAGATGCTAATTTCCCATCTTCCTGAGAAGCTTCCAGAGGTGCTGCTTTGACACCATAGGGTCATGTGATCATGTCGCCTGGCACTGGACACCATTTTGGACTGATGGTATTTTTCCACTAAGAGGGGATGGGGGTCAAACTGGGAAATAAAGGATTCCTGCCATATATAAATCCTATTTAAGGCTGGGGAGTGAGTTAATCAGGATCAGTTCTTCACTGAATCCCCACCCAAGATGACTGCTAAAAACACCTAAGATTGAACTGGGAACGGGCTGGATCCCAGAAAGTGTCTGGCCTGTGAAGGGAATATCTGGAATTCTAAGCTACAAGCAAAAGAAGTTGGTCTTCAAGAATCTCTGCTACCTACCTAAAACAACATTTAGGGTAAGAAATTACTACTTGTAGCCAATTTCTTTAGTGTATTAAGCTTAAGTTGTGTGTTTGCTCAGTAATCTACTTTGATCTGTTGCTATCCCTTAATAATCACTTAAAATCTATCCTTTGTAGTTAATAAACTTGATTTGTTTTCTAAAACCCAGCTTATGGAATACATAACTTGTGGGGGAGGGGAAGCTGTGCATATCTTCCTCCACATTGAGGGAGGGAGCAAATTTCCTGAGCTTGAGCTATACAGTTTCTGTGCAGCACAAGACAATACAATTTTGGGTTTACACTCCAGGGGCTGAGGGGGTGAGAGGGGTGTGCACTTGAGTGCAGGGCAATCCCTGAGCTGAGTTTTCCCACACAGAGCTAATCTCAGTGTCTGTGTCTTTCTGCCATTGGGTGTGTCCCTCCCTGTGTGTGGGTGCTGGAGGCGGCTTGAGGACCTGGCTCAGCAGGACAGGGTGAGGGAGCCCAGGCTGGTGGAATGGGCGGGCTCAGTGAGACCCCATTATATCAGGTGGCACCCCAGAATGGGAGGTAACCCATCACAGAGGGGGCTTGTAAAAGAGTTCCCTGAGGCTTTTTGCCCAGATGGTGGGGAAACCTGATCACACCCAGTTATTTACACTGGGTGGCTTCAGCCCAGGCCCCAGCTCCTTACAACTTACAAGGGGCCCTTGCTCTTTGTGGGCCTTCTTAAGGTGCGCTGGCTTAGCTTGGGAGTTTGCTGCACTCCCCATGGCGTAGGAGTGAAGGGCTCCTGGCTGCAAGTTCCATCTCTGGCTTCAGAAGTCCCTCCAGCAATCTCTTGCTTAAGAGCACTCCTGCGCCTTCCCTCCCTTTTAAAGACCTCCTCCCTATCATACATGACTGACAGGTCCAAAGGGATGAGGCTAGAGCAGTCCCTATGGCCTCTCTGGCACCCTCCTTGCCAGTGTGGGGTCTATACACCCTGCCACATGGTTGTATTTGATTTAGTTCTAAGTGGAACTACTCAGTGTAAACCATTCAAGAGAGAGCATACACATGGGAAATATTTTGTGTGACTTTAAAATGTAAAGCTTTGCTGCTTTGAGGCCCCCTCTGCGTCTTGTGTTGAAAATCTTCACACTACAGTGCCATGACATTACACTAGAAGAGCCACACAGCAAATTAGCATATCATCTCCCAAATATTCCCTTTAGAGAAATTTGAACAGAAAGACAATCAGTCATACTGCACCTGGCATCATTAGTAGTTAATGCCATTACCTGTGGGTGCAATTTTACAGGAATTTTTCATTTTTTATTCTGAAGGGCTTTGGTGTATTTTGCACCTGTACGTATTTCTGAGCAATAACCAAGTGCTAATTGGACAGTGGCAGAGTTGAGGAAGAATTTAGAAGACCTGGTCCATTTCTCCATTCAGGTATTCTTGTAGGGAACCAGGGAATTCTTATTGCATGGTGCAGAATGCTGGTTCCAAGGCTACAGCATTGTATAGATTTTCTTCAGCATTTTCTAATTTGAAAATGCTGCTTGTGTTTCATTTATACCACCCTCCAAGAAAACTCTGGGATGGGATTTCTATATATGTTGAGTACAATTCTCCTCACAGACTGGCTCAGCAGATGTTTACTCGGGTATTCTGCACTTCTTTCTGCACATGCAGAGAATAGGAATTGCCATACTGGATCAGACCAGAGGTTCATCTAGTCCAGTATCTTATACACAATGGCAATGGCCTGTACCAGATACTTCAGAAGAAACTACGAGAACCCTGTAATGCACAATTGTGGAATAACCTGCACATAGTGGAAGTTTCTTCCTAACCAGCCTTAGAGTTTATATACCTTTGTGATGCTTCTTGGGAGTTCCCAGGGTTGTGAGGCACCTTGCTATCACCTGCCCTTAGTATGAGGAAGTCTTGTTTGTGCCTGCCGTGGGTCAGCTCCCCAACTCCACTAACCACAGGCACACAAGCACTCCCCTCCATGTCTCACAGGCCTCACTGTCACTCTACAGGTTAGCAATAGGCACACCCCAACCCTGGAGCCCTCCGACCTTCTCCCTGGAGTGTCCAGCTCCTCGTCCACTGGACACTCGTATAGTCACCAATTCGATGCTCCCAAAGAAGCAGTACAGTCCAGCTTACCAGTTATACCTCAGATCACCGCTCTGCATAACTCACAGCACTTGGATATGTTTATAGTGAAGTCAAGTGTAAGTTTATTTAACAAAGCATAGAGATTCAAATCGCAGCAAATATAAGAATTGGAAACAAATGGTTACATATAAAATAAAATCATAACACATTCTAAAGCCTACACTTAATTAAAAAGATACTGTACTCTAATGTCTAACCAAGTATTGTGGCACTTTACAGACAGACTGGCTCTGATCCTCCTTTCATGAGGCAAAAGTGCACTGTCATCTTGCCTCCTTAGTGAAGGATTCAGCATGTTGCTTTTGCACTTCAAGCTATACCAGATCAATCCTTTAGCTTTATTCATAATTAGGAGACGCACGCAAGCACACACGCATGCATGCACGTGCACACACACATGCACACACACACACACATACTCGCTGATTTTTTCATCTCGTATCTCTCTCCTCTTGTAAATTTTGCACTCTCTTCTTTTGCCTGGCTTAGTTTGCAAATAGGCAGCCAATACACAGTATACAAATGGTCAGACAGGGAGATAGGTGTTTGCAACCTACTGCCTAATTATGATGACCAGTGGGCTACTGGCTCTTGGTAGAGACCTCATATGGCATTCTTCACTGAATTATTATGCAAATATCTGATCCAGGGGATCTCTGTAAAACCCAATGAACCCCTTGTGCCCTCTGCCAGTTGGCACCAATGCGCCTCCTGGGTCACACCCTTATCTATATCTCCAGCTCCCTCTTTATATATTTGTGGCTGTTGTTTTTATCTACATAGATCATCAGTTTCTTTAATAAAATCTTGGACCTCACTGATATAGTTGGAGTGGAATGAGTTTGGTTAATTGTGCATTGTGTATGAAAGTATTTCTTTTTATCTGTTTTAAATGTGTTGCCTTTTGATTTCATTGAACATCTCTGCCTTTGTATTCTGAGTGGATATGCAGAACCACCCACTTTACCTTTTCTATACCATTCATTGTTTAGCATATCTCTGACCAGCAGGCAATGACCTGGCTTTAAATGTCTGACCTCAGGAGAAGAGAGAGGGACAGAAAGAACTCTACTGTTTCCTTTGTGGAAAGGATTCTGACACCTTTAAGAAAAAAATGATTTACAGCAGAACTGGGGTTGTTCATGAAGAAAGAGTGTAACAGCCAATAATGCCAGGAAATACACTCAAGCCAGCAAGAAAACAAAAACAGAACAACACCCATTGATGCATTTTAGGAGGGGCTTTCATTTTTTACTGTCATACATTTCCATTTTGTAATATTAATCATCTTTACAGAGTTTTAAAATAAGATTGTGTGAAGTGTTTGTGAGTAATAATAGCTCATATGATTCATGGTACACTTGCTAATTCGAGGTATTTCACCCATGAAGAAATACATGTCACTTCACATTGGAGTTATATCTGGCTCTGATGAGATGTAACCTTATAACTGTTCAATCCTACCTGCCTACTGAATCACTGGTTTAAAAAAAATGGCTCCTGCGTAAAATGTGTGTGCATAGCAACACAATCATGTTGTCTACTTATTAGAAAGTAGCCCAGTTTATTAATTACACAAGGAAAATGTTCAAAGGTGGAAGAAGAGATAAAAAAGTCCTTTCCATAATTAATCAGTTGTAGTACTTCATGCATTTAGGAACATCTGAGGGAGACAGCTCCTTTTGCAATCACACTTGCACATAGGAATAAGAAGTATTTTCCTTCTTGCCAGTTATTTACCTTCCAAAATAAATTAGCTGTATCTTGTATGGATGTTTACTTAACAGTATACTGTGTATGTGGGGAAGATGCTGAGGATTTCTGCAGATTCCTTGCAAGATAACTCTGCAGGAGACTCTCTCTTGATTTATTGCAAAAAAATCTCACCAAAGGGCAAAATCCATTCTCAGTTACGCCTGTGCTACCCTATTGATTTCAAATACTGCTTAATAGATACGAGGCATATATTTTTAGGGAGAAAACTGCACTGTGATGATGATGTCTCATTTTCTGAAGCAGTTTTCCCCTTCACCTCTCTGAAGAGCGCTAGTTGTTTCCAGAGAGGACCAGAGTGGGTGTAGCCACTAAAAATTAGACAAGTGTTCAAGGGTTATCTGGGTCTGGCCCTTTGACAGCCTTTCAAGAAACAAGCTAGTGAGGGAATGTTGCGCCACATTATGTCAGCACAGTGGATCAAATTTGCAAGCAGAATTATTATGCTTATTTTTTGTTTCACACTGACAATGTGCTCAGCACTGCACTGTACATAAGAGTACAGACAATCCGTGCCCTCAGAACAGACAGGACAAAGTCAAGGGTGGGAATAGCTTGGGGAGGAGGGCTGGTCTGTTGGTTTTTTTTGTTTTGTTTTATCGAAAACTTAGAGGATATAAATCCTCCTGCTTTATCTTGGGCCCCATTACTACAGCATCTGAGCAGCTCACAGTCTTCAAATGTGTTTCCTTTCACAGCACCCCTGAGGAAGAGGGGTGAACCATTACCCCCATATTACAGATGGGAAACAGAGGCATAGAGCGAGACTAAAGGCCTGACTGAAGGGTATTTAGGCACTTCAATAGGCCAACAGGTGATTAGTAGGGTTTTCAAAAGCACCTATATATGCCACACTCCCACTGATTTCAGCCAAGCCCAATAGCCTCCCCGCTCAGCCCTTCCAGCTGGGGAACAGCAGGAAGCGGCCAGGAGAATCCTTGCCAGTCTCCTGAGATGTTATTCACTCACCTCTCAAGCTTGGACTTTGGATATTTTTAACTTGTTTGCTGAATTATCATTGCTCATCCCAGCCCTATCAGCTGCCCATCCTCCCTCTCCCTCCCCACTGTGCTTCTCACCCACCTTCGCTCCCCTCATCTTTCTCTCCTTTCTCCTATCCTCCATCCCACCTCCTCAGTTCCTTTACCCATCCCCCTCTCCTGTTCCCTCCATCCCTTCCTCTGCTTCACATCAACCCCAGAGCCCCAGAAAAAGACCCTACAAGCAAATTCTGTAATATAAATAAAACAAACAGATCTCTAAACAAATCTGGAAAAAGACAAAGTGCTAACCTGCTACGTTGTACTCCTTTCCTCCTTTGTGTTTCTACATTGTCAGCTCTTCAGGGCAGGACTGTGTTTTCCAGTGTGTTTGGACAGCTCCTAACACAACACAGCCCTGATTCCGGATAGGGTCTTTGGACAGCACCATCACATTAATCAATTTGTAATTCTGTTAATTTCTAGGAATTACTAAGACTCTATATAAAGTATAACCGTGTTGTTTGCAGAGAACATTGAATGCTGTTGCATTGCCAGAGAGGAGCAAAAGCTGGCAAATGTCTGCAGTGGGACATGGAAAGGAGGTGCTGTGGCATACGCCTTTCTGTGTTCCATCAGAGTACCTCTCACTTTAAAATAACACAAGTGGAAAGCTGAGTCTGAGTGAAAAGCCCAGGGTTCAGCCAAGAAGCGCTGCTGTTACTTTTGTACAATGCAAAGACAGAGGCTGTCTTTCTTTGCAACAGATAAAACAGTTCACTTGAGTCTGCAGAAGGCCCCCCTGCAAGACTTCTAACATACATGTATAGAGGTGACACATGCAAAATTTAATGATACACCATGCAAGCTTACACTCTAGTAAAACTTTAGACAGTTCAATAAGGACGGCGTGGTTTAACACAGTGCCTGAGTTGCAATCAATATGGTACTCAATGGGTTAATTATACTTGAGGTAATTTGGAAAAAGGGGGAAATGCTTTTTTTGGAATGTCACCAAATTTGTCAAAAAATATCTGCTCTTGTGCTATTACTAGATACTGTATATTGTGCATCAACTACGTGGTATCCCAGGCATACCAAAATAAGCCATGTTTACATAAATGCTGCTCTTCACATTCAATGAATCAATGATGAAGAAAACGAATGGGACAGAATTAAAGAACTTATTAATCAGTTTGTTGTGTTAGGGCAGGTTTTCTGTTTCACATTCTAAAGAGACAGATGAAGTGGACTACTATGGTACCTGGAAAACATATGCCAAACAACATCAGGAGTGAAGGTAAGTAACAGATTCAATTTTCTGCAGCTGATTTTCATCCTGCACCCAGCTGTTAAATAGCTAAACAAGAAAAATGCCTGTCAGTTCAGAATCACTCTGGAGAGCAGTTACTAATCCTCTAATGATATCTTCTTCACAAGCCCCTCCAGTGACTATCCACAGTCTGTGAGTAAGAACTGGGAATCATCTTGTCTTCAATCCTGGTGCTCTCCAGAGTGATTTATATAAACTCAAAGGCGCTCAAGAGGGAAGCAGGCAGAGAATGGAATAATAACTTGAAAAAAACTCAAAGTGGAACCTAAAAGAAACAAACTTACATAAACTGCCTCTGTTA
The DNA here is from genome assembly GCF_013100865.1 of Trachemys scripta elegans. Classification (NCBI taxonomy): domain Eukaryota; kingdom Metazoa; phylum Chordata; order Testudines; family Emydidae; genus Trachemys; species Trachemys scripta. Next base: position 288,636,058 of record NC_048298.1, on the reverse strand, counting down.
AATGGGATAAAGGATCAGAGGCCTCACTGTAGTAACCCGCGTATATTGAGATGTGCCAGACCTGTAATATCAACCTCAATTCTACCACAGAGAGACTAAAACAACAAGTCTGCTAAAGTGCTGTAGACTGTAGTGGGACCTGCCAAGACATTTCCAGGTACTGATGTTGAAGACCACAGGTGAATTGACATGGGGGGTCAGGGCCGCCCAGAGGATTCAGGGGGCCTGGGGCAAAGCAATTTTGGTGGCCCTTCCATAAAAAAAGTTGCAATACTATATTCTTGTGGGGGCCCCTGCAGGGTCCGTGGCAAATTGCCCCACTTGCTCCCCCTTCCCCCGGGTGGTCCTGGAAAAAATAAACATTTAAAAACCTTCCGCATCTCAGCACAAACCCAGTTTTGAGAAAACTTCTTTTCAAGTCACCTCTACAAGGTATCACTGGTTCTCAGCATCAGCTAGTGCTAAAAGGCACTAAAGCTCATTAAAAGGGTTGGACAAATATTTTCCGTCAAAACTTTTTTTGGATCGAAAACTAGGGTTTTTTTAAAAAGCAGGAAAAATCACGGACAATGTCCGCTTTCCTTCAAAATTTGTGTTTTTTTTAATTGAAAAGCTGAAATTAATCTGCCAAAACCTGAACATGGTTTGGGATTTCAGAAGTGTGTGGCCAAATATTTGCTGCTTGCTGTGTTTGATTGTTTAAAGAAACAATACAAAAATTCTGCTTAAAAAAAATCCAAAACTTTTGAACCACCTCAACTTGTGACCAAACTCCTGAGCCCATCCAGTCAGAGATTTTTCCAGGTTTCTGATACTTTGCTGACTTCCTTGACTCATATCTGTCTCCATAACTTTGGGTTCATTTAGGTTAGAACATAAGAACATAAGAACGGCCATACTGGGTCAGACCAAAGGTCCATCCAGCCCAGTATCCTGTCTACCGACTACCAAGTGCCCCAGAGGGAGTGAACCTAACAGGTAATGATCAAGTGATCTCTCTCCTGCCGTCCATCTCCACCCTCTGACAAACAGAGGCTAGGGACACCATTCCTTACCCATCCTGGTTAATAGCCATTAATGGACTTAACCTCCATGAATTTATCTGTTTCCTAGAGACGGGCTCCATGGGGTCCCTCACAAACTGGAGACAGTTACTGTGGGTTTGTCTTTAGTATAGCTTATGTATATACTCCACAAACTGAGCATTTGAGCTTGTTCCAGAATCTGGGATGAGCCTATGTTGTGAAAACTGAAATGCTCAAAATAGCAAATGCATGTGAATGGACACAGGGTGCTAAAATTAAATTAACCCAGGGGTTCTCAAACTGGGTGTCAGGACCCCTCAGGGGGTCATGAGGTTATTACTGGGGGTCGCAAGCTGTCAGCCTCCACCTCAAACCCCGCTTTGCCTCCAGCATTTATAATAGTGTTAAATATATAAAAAAGTGTTTCTAATTGATAAAGGGGGGGTCACACTCAGAGGTTTGCTATGTGAAAGGGGTCACCAGTACAAAAGTTTGAGAACCACTGAATTAACCACTCAGGAGCCTCAGGGAATGCGGGGGGTGGGGGGGATGTCTCCCTTGGTAGGGTTGGGAAGGAGGTAGGTGGTGTATGATATTGCTCTTCTCATGTGATCCCTCCCCCATAGCTCTCTTGGCTCTATCACTGTTAATCTAAAGTGGGCTAATTTTAAATGAAGCTACCCTCCCCCGACATGAATCTCCCTATGGCACTGAAATTAAATGCAGACTATAATTTGGCATTTGAGAAGTGAAAGGGATGGTAGCCCTAAGGGAAAAGATAACAGCTTGGCTCATTGTGTTAAATAGCTGCCTGCAAGCCTCAAACTGCTGAAAGAGATTTAGGGTAGGGAAGGCTGTGCCTCCCCAAACAGCCTGGCCCTGCTCCCTATCTGACCCCCACCCACTTCGTGCACCCCGACTGCCCTCCTCAGAATCCCCGACCCATCCTGCTCCTTGTCCCCTCCCTGCCCACCCCAACCACCCCCCTAGGACCCCATCCCCACACCAACCCCCCCTGCTCCCTGTCCCCTGACTGCCCCGACCCCTATCCACCCCCTGCCGAGTCCTGACAGACCCCCAGAATGCCCACAATCCAACCCCCCATCCCCTGACCAACCCCCACAATAGCACTGTCCAGGGCTGCTCCTGGGTTACCGCCACCTCTCCCATCTCTCAGAGCCTCAGCACGCTGCATCCAGGAGCTGCTCTGGCCCCTGACAGCGCTGCAGCGGTGTGGTTCGGCGGGACCGGAGCTCGCAGCCCCTCCCCCTTACCACACAGCTCTGACTCAGTGGGTGGAGCTCAGGCCTGCAGCGCTGTCCAGGGCCACTCCTGATGTGGCGCGCTGAGGCGCTGGGGGGGATGGGGGAAGGTGTAGGCAGGGCTGGGGGCCCCTGCGGGGCCTGGGGCAAATTGCCTCACTTGCCCCCCCCGGGCGGCCCTGGGGGGGTGCCATGTTTTCCCTATATTCGCAGTCCTTAAGATGCCACCAACATCTTGAATTGGGGAGGATCTGGCCCAAAGGTGGGCCCCAGGAAGCGGTGGAATGAGGATCAAGCCACTAGGCCATCACCTGAAGGGCCAGGAAGAAGAAGATGAGCGTGCAGTTGCACTAGGAGGAGACAGTTTCACAAGCTGTTGAGATTCCCCAGTGAGACAGCATCAGGTGAGGATGGGTAGAGAAGGGACTAGAAGGAGGGAGTTATGTAGAGGGAGAGCTGCAGAACCTTTTAAAGGAGAGGTGGAAAATGTTATGTCCACAACATACACACAGAAAAGTTAGATAAAAACATAAATACCCTTGCTGGAAGGTTGCAGCGTAACATTAATTTATTTCTTAGACTTCAGAACAATGACACACCAGAACCCCAAAACAGAGAGAGCCAAAGCAGGCTGCTCTTTAAGGCAGAGAGGTACAATTTGCCCCACCTTACTCTAGTCTGGCTGTCTGCAAACTGACTCTGCTTAGCCTAGATCACAGGCTTCCCAGCAGAGCCTTCTAGCTTGCAAGCAGGACCCCTGCAACATAAAATTACAGCCTACAATTTTAATACAGTTTTAATACACCACACACACATTTAAAAAAGGGTGATGGAGGAGGTAGGTGGCAAAGGGAAGCAAAAGACTTTGAAGTTTGGCTAGTTGAGATCCAGGGCCGGCTCCAGGCACCAGCCAACCAAGCAGGTGCTTGGGGTGGCACCTGGTAAGGGGTGGCCAATCTTGGGGTGGTGGGGGGCAGCGCGGCGGGGCGCTCGGCAGGGGGGGTTCCGGCGGCGCAGCGCTCGGGGGGGGGGGGGGGGGGGGGGGGGGCGCTCCGGGGGGGGGGGTTCGGGGGCGCGGCGCTGTGCGGGGGGAATTTTCGGCAGCGCAGCGCTCCGGGGGACACTTGGGGATGTTCGGCGGCAGGGCACTCCGCACAGGGGGGTTTCAGCAGCGCTCCACGCGGGGGGGTTCAGCAGCATGGCGGGGAGGCGGGGGCTGTTTGGCGGCGCTCTGCGTGGGGGGGGTTCAGCAGCGCGGTGGGGGTGGGGGATGTCCGGCAGCGCAGCACTCAGCGAAGGGGCGGGTTTCAGCGATGCGGCACGCAGTGAGGGGGGGGGGGGTCGGGGGGGCAGGGCAGCACGGGGGGGGGGGGGTTACGGCGGGGCGGCACTTTTTTTTGCTGCTTGGGGTAGCAAAAAAGTTAGAGCCGGCCCTGTTCAGATCAACTGAACCAGAGCTGTAAACTGTTGGTTTGCCCATCCCCAAAACTTGTTACAGGTACAGGAGGAATAGTTCCTCCAGGTCTTTCAAATAGTGATGTGTGTGTGGTAAGCTGCACAGCTGCAAAGTTTGGGATCAGGCCCACATCAGGCCTTGCCCTACATTTTTGGGCAGGAAGGGCTGTTTGGATCTTGTGTTTTGGTTCCACCCATTATAAAGACAGGAGTGAAATTCTATCATCCCCAACGTTTGAGAGTGACTAGATCTGGAGTTTTGGCTTAAGGCCTCCTTTATACAAGACTAAAACTGACAAATCCAATGTCTCTTACTACATTACAGACCTGATTCTGCAACCTTAACTCACAATGAGGAGCATTTAACGGTGTGTAGTGTCATTGGTTTCAGAGGGACTACCTCACAAAGGGATCCTGAGTGAGGGTTGCAGAATCAGTCCCTATTTTCTAAAGTCTATTTCTCTTTAGAGTCTGAGCCCCAATACAGTTGGGGAATTGCAGTCTGCTCCTTTTATGAAGAATCAAGATTATCATTCTGTTTTACCTGATAAAGCTTGTATAAAACCAAATCTATCAGATATGGATGCCCTTTCCGTGTGTTGCTGTCACACCCAATATCAGAAGTTTAACTAGAAGCACAGTGATGTGATTGCAGTGTTGCTAACTTTTGCAATTTTATCCTTTGTTGTTTTTCTGAAAGTCCCAGCTCCTGGAATCAGGTGATTCCATGAGAATCTCAGCTTTTTTTTTTTTTAAGTAACTTTCTAGCCCTCATGGCTGTGAGGGAAAGCTAAAAAATATGAAACCTAAAGGCTCAAAAACTGGTAAACAAATAAAAAGAAATTATTTTCCAACATCTCATGATTGTCGGAGCCTGACTCATGGTTTTTGAATAGGTAGTACTGTGATAGTTCTGTAGGTGAAGTTTCCTGAATGAAGAGTAGCATGCAGGTCTCACAGGTGTAGAGACTGCTTCAGCCCTTGTCACATGGTTAATGTCCTGTTGATTTGTGTACACAGAAAGCTCAAGGTAAATGTCAAAGCATAGCTTGACTTACAGACACAGTATGAGATAAGATCATTAAGAAGCCATGCCATTCAGCTGGCACTGCAAAGTAAATGTATTCATTACTTATGAACTTTATATATGACAGGAGAAGATGTGTTCTCAGATGCTATAATATTACTATTTTCTTTAATGAGCTGCTAATCTTAAAAACAGAAAGGTCTTCTACATAGATTTTCTTCTTCAGTGGATGGAGTGTTCTAGGAATGGAAGGGTAGTAGCTGGAATAGGACTATAGTTCTCCAGTTGTTCCCAGATGATAGAGTTGGTTGCTTAAGCTTTGAAGAAAGCTGCCTAATCAAAAGATACACTGAAATATTTAGGGTAGGAAGGCATCACTTTTCTATTATTTGCATCATGAGTAAACCCACAGGGAAATGTAAAGATAAGCCCAAACTGGATATTTTTATTCACAACTCTTCCTCCCTGAGTTTCAGTAGTTCAGATAAAACAGAAACAGATCTGAGCCAACCCAGGGTTTGGATTTTGCAAAACCAAATCTTAAGCAATAACGTTTTGTGGAACAAAACCTAGAGCCCTGTTTGAGCTATCTCTGTGAGCAGTCACCTACAGAACTGTGCTTTAGAAAAGTATTGGGGCTGCCAATATAAAGTCAAAATTTAATACCAGTCACCCCACCATCGTGTCAGGGGTATGGCAGCTATTTCTGTGTCTGGCTGTACCATGGTGTTTCAGACATCTGTGTGAGTAAATGCTGACATTCCAATGGTAATTGACCCCACTCTCAAATATCAAAGTGCTGAACAGAAGAGTCACTTTCTAGAATTCACATTTTTGCCTGGAAAAGAAAAGACAAGGGAGCTTAGGTTCTCCAATAAAGCAAAGCTGGTGGTTGTAACAAATACAAGTTAGACACAATGCATAGCTTCCAGGATGACAGATAAATGGGAAAAGCCTGAAACTTGGTTGACGATTAATCAAAGTCTTTCAGTTGTACCAGATGACTACCCCCATTCCCTGGCAAGGGACGGGGGATGGAGGGAGGAAATGCATATAAATATTGTCCAAAGATACAGGACACAAAAGGTATGTGATGGCTTCACTGCATAGCTCCCCTGACCCCAACCCATCTTTGTGCAACTGGCAGCCATTTTGTACGCATTCCATGCAGAGTGACATACGAATGGGCATGCAGGGAGAGGCTAGGCATTGTGACGTTGTGCAGTCTGTATGGTTTTTATAAAAACATGATAATAAGTGAATATAATGTAACTGGGATAGTTTTAGAAAAATATGGTAATAAGTGAATATAACGTAACTGGGATATGCTTCATGCAAAAGGTCTCTTGTAAGGTATCATTACAAAGCTTATAATCTACTGAGTATGATCATCTGATTTGTATAAATGTACCACTCTTGTATCTAAAACTAGAAATATAAAATATAACTCTGAGGGCCTATTGTAATTATGTAAAGTGTGGGCCATTAATGATGGTTTGGAATCTTGATGACTCCCATTAACAAGGACCATTATCCGCGGATGGCTGTGTTTACCTGTGAGTCTTCCTGTATATGTGTGTGCTGGCAAGTGGGCAATGAAGTCCTGCAGTGACATGTGATCATGTCACCTGATCTGGAATCCATCTTTAACCTGGTGCTTTTCCGGGGGGGGTGGGGTGGAAACCCAGAGGGACAAAGGGTTCCCGCCTTATGCAAAAGATATATAAAGGGGTGGAAGAGAACAGAGGGGGACAGAGGAGCCATCATGAAGAATCCCCTAGCTATCACCTGAACTGCAACAAGAGCTGTACCAGGGGAAAGAATTGTGCCCAGGCCTGGAAGGTGTCCAGTCTGAGAAAAAACTTACTGAAGCATCTCTGAGGGTGAGATTACCTGTATTCAGTTTGATTAGGCATAGATTTGTGCATTTTATTTTATTTTGCTTGGTGACTTACTTTGTTCTGTCTGTTACTACTTGGAACCACTTAAATCCTACTGTCTGTATTTAATAAAATCACTTTTTATTTAGTCATTTACTCAGAGTATGTATTAATACCTGGGGAAGCAAACAACTGTGCATATCTCTCTATCAGTGTTATAGAGGGCGAACAATTTATGAGTTTGCCCTGCATAAGCTTTATGCAGGGTAAAACAGATTTATCTGGGTTTAGACCCCATTGGGAGTTGGGCATCTGAGTGCTAAAGACAAGCACACTTCTGTGAGCTGTTTTCAGGTAAACTTGCAGCTTTGGGACAAGTGATTCAGACCCTGGGTCCGTGTTGGAGCAGATGGGAGTGTCTGGCTCAGCAAGACAGGGTGCTGGAGTCCTGAGCTGGCAGGGAAAACAGGAGCGGGTAGTCTTTGCACATCAGGCGGCAGCTCCCAAGGGGGTTTCTGTGATCCAACCCGTCACAGGCATAAAGCAGACAACACTAGGAGCAGCAGTGTTAAGCCTCTTGGTGTCCATAACAACACCTACAATTTTCCTAACAACTTGGCATGGTACTTAATGTATCAAAGGGCTGCAATGCAGACTACAGCACTGCAACCCTTCTCGACGTGGAGCTGCAAAGGGGCTGAAGTGAAAGAGGCTCCCAAGAAGCCCAGCACAGTGAGGACCCAATGGGCATTTGCCTACTTTGCCCACTAATTAATTTGTCCCTGTTACTGAGTCAAATATCTGTTTTGAAAATTGGGGTTGTGCTGTGTCATATTCCAATCTTCATTAGGTAAGCAGTGATGTTTGCTCGTATTTCAAAGTGAAGAACCCAGCATTTAAACTAAGTCCAGAGCATTCTCATTAGCTGTCACAACTCAGCTGGTCTAAACTTTGTGACCGGATAATACTAGATTAGCACAAACCATGTAAATGAGCAAAGCAGCTAGCTGGACTTTGGCAAAGAGAAACAAAGCTCTAAGTTTAAAGCTAAATTCAGTCCTGGTAGAAAAAGAATCAATGAGATGTTAGCATTCTGCTCACTTTGATCCACCATGCAACACTACTAAACTAGTTGCAGAAGAAATGAAGATAATAAATCATACAAATAAAATCATACTCAGGTGAGACCTGAAGCAGCCATATTAACTGTGCACTGTCAGCAACACAACAGAAGCACCACCAGTAAGTAAAACCAATTGTCATTGTGAAAAAAAAAAAGTTTACTGCATTCTCCAATTGAAAAGGAGCTAAAAAAACTGACAAAGACTGTGCAAACCTCCAAAGGCCACCGCTTTACTCCAAGCAGCTTGGTGTGCCAGCCAAGGAGCATAGTGTCAAACCTTTGGCTCCCCACAGAGTGTGGGGAGGGCATAGGCTAGCTGGGGTTCGTGCTCCTTTTCACTAGTTCATATATTCTGTGCACAGTGCCAGTCTTGTGTATTTGTAGCAAATGCTGAGAGCTACCAGTTCCTTCAGTTGTCCTATTGGCCTTCCTTCCCAAAGATGGCCGTGGAGGAGTGGGATGCAGGAAAGGAGGGACATGGCAGGCAGTGGGGGCCTCAAAGGGGATGGGAGGAGGAGAGGAGGGACATGGTAAGCAGTGACAGGGGGGCAGAGTGGGGAGAAGGCGGAGTGGGGGCAGGGTCCAGGGTGGAGTGTGGGCGGGACCTCAGGTGGAAGAGGCAGGGCAGGGAGCTAGCCTCCCCCAGGGGAAGCTTCACCCGTCTCCCATGGATTCTGGGAACAACTGGCAAGTCTCCACTTTCTCCACACATAGCCAGCCAATAAGGAGACATCAAAGGCAACATGCTTGGTTAAAGTCCCTGCTACATTATAACTGGAACTATGTTGTGACCATGTTACAGGAAAATCCTGTTTTGCTAGGACCATGATATGGTTGTATTTGTAGTATAGACTATAAACATGGTACTGTACATAGATGATCTTGCCAATTACAATGCTAATTATTTAGTGATTAATGGCATTAGGTGTAGTGCACATCCTTTGACACAGAGGTCAAAAGAGAGAACAACAAAATAAATACAAGTGCAAAGTACTTCACTTAAGAAGGAAAAGTCAAATGCACAACTATAAAATGGGGAATAATTTGGGAGATGGTAGTACTGCTGAAAACCATCTGGGGGTTATAGTGGGTCTCAAATTGAATGTGAGTCAACCCTGTGATGCAGTTGTGACAAACACTATTATCATTCTGGGGTGTATTAACAGGAGTGTCATATGCAAGCCACGGAAGGTAATTGTCCCGCTCTATTTGGCACAGGTGAGGCCTCAGTCGGAGTACTGTGTCCAATTCTGGGTGCAGCACTTTAGGAAAGATGTGGACAAATTGGAACGAATCCAGAGAAGAACAACAAAAATGATAATTGGTTTAGAAAACCTGACCTATGAGGAAAAGTTAAAAAAATGAGCAAGTTTAGTCTTAAGACTGAGAGGGGGGAATCCAATAACAATCTTCAGATAGATTAAGCCGTAAGGGGTGGTATAAAGAGGACTATGATCAAAGTAGTTCAAGAAGTAATGGGCTTAATCTGCAGCAAGGGAGATTTAGGTTAGATATTAGAAAAAACTTGGACAAACACCTGTCAGGGATGGCCTAGGTTGACTTGGTCCTGCCTCAGTGCAGGGAGCTCGACTTGAGGACTTCTCAAGGTCCCTTTGAGCCCTACAGTTCTAATGATTCTATGAATGCCAGATACAAATGAACAGAATATGGGTGCTATTAATTTATATTAGGGATGCTGGTTAAAAGAACACTTCTGGTATAACATGTTTGTAGCTTAATGGTTATGAAAAAAAGTTATGACCGACTCTATACAGTGAAATTACAGTACTAAAATATTTAATGTGGCAAATAGGCTGTAAAACTTTTAGCACTCAGGTTTAGAAATTTAATAGCAGCTTTCAAATAAGAATGCGTCGTGAGTCAAATAACTAGAGGGAGAAGCATAATTTCAGATGAGAACTAGGTGTGATGGACATGAAAGGAATAGACTAATAATTGATCAATAAAAGTTATAAACACGCAAAAACAAAGTAGACAATTAACAAAACCATGGCTAATTCTGGCTGTGTGTAAACTAGAGTGAAGCCCTAATAAGGCTCCTGCTCCAGAGAAAAGAGATTCTCCATGTACCATTTGCAAAATGATGGTAAGTATGGGCATGGACACCATATTCAAGTTATTTTGTTAGACAGGAAAGACATCCTATCATTTTTGTAACAGAGAAGATACGGCAGTAAATAAACATTTACAAAAAAACAAAACAAAACAACAACACTGTCACTTTTACTCTTAGACTGACTGCATACTGTGTGGTAATATGTTCATTGGTAAATATTATTCCCATCCCACAACAAGTATATAGAGATATATGGCCTGCTTCTGAACTCACAAAGGTTTTACACTGGCAAAACCTCATTGACTTCAATAAAGTTACTCAGCCCTGTGTAAGTCCCCAAGGCAGTGACAATCTCTTTGTTATGTGCATGTACAGTGCCTAGCATAATGGGTGTGAGGCCTCTAGGCACTACTATAATACAAATAACAAATCATTATGATTGAAAGCAATAGCTAACTTACCGTGCTGCAACAGTAGACAGGCTTTTTGAATGTAGGATTTTTTTTTCTGGGTCCTAATGAAGAATTGGAATGTTCCTGCTTTTTGCCACAAACATTATTTTATTTTTTAATTACACGCCAGGCTATTTTACTGGTCAAGGACATCAAAGGGAACATATATTCAAGAGGCCATAGATGCCCCGATTTCTGTGGACAGCAAGCAGCTTTTGATCTTTTGTGCCAGATTGATGTGTATTTTGATTGCTCAACTGGTAGTTTGAATGTATTGTCTTTGCTAGTGAGTATGTGGGTTTTACCCCTGCATGTAAATGAGAGAGCACCATCACATGCATATTAATGCATCAGCTCAAATTCACTGGAATCCAAATAAAACCTTCCAGTGGGGTGGGGAGACCTGGGAGACAAGTCTACGCTTATCTGAAGGACTGTCCTAAATGTTGGCAGTTATGTTGAATGCAGGGTGCAATTATTTGACCTAGTTTCATTTCCTTTTGTTTGCTCTTATTGTATTTAACCAAATGTGCCTGCCATGGCCCCCTGCCACCTGCATACTTTTTAGCATAAAGCTTCCACACTGCCATCAACACAGAACAAATGTAGTCATTCTGTGGAACCTGGTATTTCTGTCTCTTGTGCACTGGAATTGGTTTTATTCTGGCGGTACATGAAAGCCTAGGCTCTAAACCAGAGCAGCAGAGGCAGTGTCAACAAAGCCATTAACAGCAATATAGCAGGGTCAAGCTGTCAGCCTTTCTTGGAGTTCTTTCTATTTGAATGGTTCAATTTCCTAGAATACTTAATGATGTTCCCAAATGCAGTTTATATATGAAGAAGCAGAGGAAACCAGCACGGCTGCTCGTTCTTCTTAGAGAATCGCTGAATTAGCTGACGTGAATATGATGGTTCTCTTATCTAATCTCAGCTTTTGTCCTTATATGAACGGTAGTGTCTCATCCCCGCCATGAGCTGAGAGGTCTTTTATGTGGGGAGGGGGAGTGCGTCCATGACAGTTTTCAGCAAAAAGGTCTAGCAACTGAGCAGGGTTTCACCAACCATATTCTTCATGCTGCTGACCATTTAAGGCAACAGAGTAAGTCTTAACTGTGTACCCATTCGATGAGATTCAACTTGAAAGAGGCCTCTTTTTAGCTTCTATCTATTTATGCAGAGATTATATGAGTGCCTCTCTTAAGCTTTTTGTGCACATCTGGATGATATGATGGATTGAAGAATAGGGAAGACTGCTTCTGTAAAGTCATCTGATACTGCTACTTTCCTTGGCCTGAAGCTATTGATTTCACACCTTTTGGCTGCTGGTGCCAATGGACATTCTCCAGAGATAGTGTAAGAGCACATTTTAGAGAAAAGTTCCAGCGCTTTCTTCAGGGATTGCACTACACAGCGCCTACTGATGTCCATGTAAATTTATGCAGCTAATCCCCTTGCACTGAAAATGCACTCCTGTGATATGCCAAGATTAGGCAAATCAGTTTCAGTTGCCCAAACTGGGGAAACTACTGGGGCAGAAAGTCAGTAAACAAAGTATCCATGGGAGCCTGGAAGGAACGTTTTTTTATGAAGTTCTGGGTTTGGATCAGGACCTGCACTACATCACTGCCTTGGAATGATGATATGGGGGGGGATGTTCCTTCTATGAACCCCAATAATATAAACAATTAATCCACAATTGTAAAGGAAAAAAATCACAGTAGCTGTGACAAAGGTACATGCATTCCTACTTCTGGGTAAAGCCTGATCTCAAACATCATCGCGTGTCTGTTGGGCACTAATCATCCATCTTCTGTAAAGATTGTCGCTATGTAGCTCATAAATATAAAATAGAGCAGACGTGTAGGGCCAGATGGTTATTTCTTATGTCTAAAGAGACAAATTAATCCCCGGTGCAACTCCACTGACTTTGATGGTGTTACACCAGAGATAAATCTGATGAATCCGTATGACCATAGCTTAACTTTCACATCACTGCTGGTCTACAGAAAGTCACCAGTCAGGGGTCTCTGAAATATGATCAACCACCCTCAAAGTTTTTTAAGATCTTAATTCCTGATCTTAAATTACTTTCATTGCCCTGTTTTAGCCCTTTCTATTTTAATAGATCTAAAATAAACCCATCCTAAACTCTGGGCACATGGAAAAAACATGAATAAAAATACCCTAAAAACAGAACTAATGTCCAAAATGTTTTTCACCACCAAATCTCTGCCCCAAATTGAAACACTTCCACCATCCTTCTCTTCCATGAACTTTCACTTCCTCCACTAAATTCATGGGGGGAAATGGCTAACGTTGGCAGTGACCTGTAGGTCGCTGGCTGACATCTGGTGGAGCCAAGGAGTAAATCTTGTCTGCACTAGGGTATTGCAAGGTAATGATAACAGATGCACCAAGAGGATGACCACCACTTATTTAAAATAAGAACATGGGGTTTCTGCCGGCTGATTTTACATGAACTAGATTGCAGCTGGTGAGGATGAGAGCCCAGCCCACATCTGAACTGAAACATGTCACAGGCATTCTAAGCAATATGGGTTCAGAATAAATTAGTTCTTACTCTGTATAGTCAACGATGTCCTCCACACAGCAAGACACAGTCCTTGTTATAGAAAGCTTACAGTAGAAAGACCAAACCCTAAACACATGCAAGTAATCCTGTTGAATTTAACTTGCATGCAGAGTGTTTGCAGAATAGGGGCCATAGAGGAGCAGAGAGATACAATCAGATCTACACATCATATTCATTATATTTGGCTTAGATTTCAGAGATGATGAGCACCAGCAGCTCCCACTGAAGTTAATGGGGGCTCGGTATTTTGGAAGAATCGGGCCACTTATTTAGGTGTCTTTATATGGTTTAAGGAGCATAGCTTCAGGGACCCATCTTTGAAAATCTTGGCCCTGCTTTGTAGTTCAGGTAAGTATATTTGATTATTTTCAGAAAACCAGAAGATCAAACATGTCCACATGTGTAAGGAATTACAAGTGCGTTGCTAAGGAAACTCTGGTTTTGTGCAGTGTGCATCAGGTCAGATAAGGTTTTTGCCCTGTAGTCTCTACACAGAGTCCACATGTGCGATCAAGTTTGCATGAGGTGTGGGCCCCCGTTCTGAGCAATTCTAAGTCTCTGATCCCATCTGAGCCTCCTTCCTTGGTCATAGTTGTGCAGGGTAAAAGTGAAGTGTGGTGTGTTAAAAGAAAGGACATGCTGGAGTAGACATGCACTTACGTGAAATCCTGGTTGTGCTCAGGTTGTGATGTCAGCAGGGCTGGCTCCAGGCACCAGCTAAGGAAGCAGGTGCTTGGGGCGGCCAATACAAAGGGGTGGCACGCCGTCCACTATTGGGGCGGTCCATCCTGGTCTTCGGTGGGAATTCGGCAGCGGATCCTTCAGTCCCTCTCTTTCTCTTTGAGCTGCCGCCAAAGAGGACGAGAGGGAGTGAAGGACCGGCCGAACTGCCACCAAAGAATGGAGCAGCGCGAGCGAGCTGCCGCCGAAGTTCCGCCGATTTTTTTTAATTTATTTTTTTTGCTGCTTCAGGCGGCAGAAAACCTGGAGCCGGCCCTGGACGTCAGTATAACTATTTACCAGCTTAAAGTTAAGCAAATTTTTGCTGAATTGGGGACAGCATTTTTGCAGCACTGAGCCCTGTATGTGCGACACCCTCTATTGCACAGCAGCGAATCAAGCTCCAACAGTTTTGCTACATAGTGTTTTTGATGTTCCGAAGTTTTATTCAAGGAAGTGTTGATGAATTGTACGGATCTTACCAGCTGTCAATGAACAAATCCCATGGCTGCAGAACAAAACGTTAGCTGTAGTTATCAAATTCTAGGAATTTTCCCCATGCAAGTCAAGCCTCAGGGAAGTTAAAACAAATCTAGTGGTAATATTGTAACCTTTGGGTGGGCTAGAGTTCACTTGATTTCCCATCTCCTGTGCCTAAAAAAAAAAAAAAAAAAAAAAAAAAAGCAACTCCCATAGAAAGTAGCTGGAGACCCAGAGTTCAGTCTCTAAGGATTTTCAGCAAGGATTGCACAGGGTCAACCTCCCTACATTCAAGTCCCAAAAGGAACTAAAGAAAAGAATTTAATTAAGTAATTTTATAACATTTTATGATAAAGAAACAAATAATAATATAATGTGTACAGCATGACATGGCTATTTTATAATCCAGGCATTATCTTCACAGTTATACATAAACATAAATAAAGAAAACAAATTAAAATCTGAACAGTTCAGTCCCCACAGAAATACAGTGAGAAGAAACTGAAAGTTCTCAAAAGCTTAGGTTTAGTTCACCTAAGTCTCAGTCAGAGTTTATGATCACAAAATCTATCCAGTCTGCTGAGTCTAAAACAACATCTTCTCTCCACTTGCTTGTAGGAATCTTCATGTTGGAATCCATGCAGACTCTTCTTCTGCTGAAATCACTGCTAGCCAGTCAGCTGACTGATTAACCAATCACTCAGTTAAGGGTATAGATTTAAAGAAAACCTTGCTGCAAGAAAATACAAAACACTGAGAATAGCAAAATATAAATGACTCTTTCCCCATTACTGCAGTTAAAGAAAAGTTGGTGAAGCACCCTAGTCAAGACAATTTAACTAAAACAGTTTGGCTAAAATCAAAACAACATTCAAAGCATACAATTAAAATACAAGTTATTTTTCCCTCCCAATTTCCCCTTGCTATAATTACCATTGCCCATGCTTCCCTGATAGAGGATTAACATCACTAACCTTTTTACCAAGTGCTAAGCTTCAGAATTACTGAGATATGTTTCTTAGGCTTGAGGTGATTATCTGGGGGAACAGCCCTGATCACTTTTGTCTCTTAATCAATGGGCCAGATCCTCAACTGATGGCAATCAGCATAGCTCCACTGATTTCAATGGAAGTTACAGTGATTTCCATCAGCTAAGGAGCTAACTCAATGTGAAAATAGCCTTATTTCAGCGCAGGGGCAGAGCTAGGGAGGTGGTGGGAGCTAGTGTCCCTGGAATGGAAATAGTGCGAGGGTTGACCTATGATTCCACCCCCCTGCGTTGTTCTTAAGGGAGTTGTTTTGCTACACATGCTGGGAATCAACATTCCCTGCAACTGCATGCACACACTGCACCTTCCATATACTGTGCATGCTCAGGCCGGGTGGAGCTCTGTAGCTGCTGGGGGCGAATGGGAGAGCAAGACCCAGAGGTGCAAGAGTGGCTGCTGGGAAACCCAGGATTGGGCCAGGGAGCAGGTAGGAACTGGGGTGATTGGGCCAGGTCTGGGAGTAGCTATCCCCAGTGAGAGAGACACAAACCACTGGGACCCTACTTCCCAGCCTGGAGCCAGCTGCCCCCTTCAGCCTGCTGTGTGGTAGTAGTTCCCCTCACTCACCATACAGAGCATACACCCCTTCCCTGGACATCTTGACTCCCCCCCTGACTTTCTCAGCTCCCCATGCTTAGTAGGGTGCTTAGTACATTTAGATTTCACTATACCACTCCATTCAAACTGAGTTTCTACCACCTCTGTTTAAAATAACCCATTTTTTGTTAAAGGCTGCTCAGGGCTGTATTGCTACAATAACATAAACAGTCATTAGTCACCAGGAAGTGCCAATGTCATAGCAAATGTGACAATTTGAAAGAACAATTGGTAATAAAGAGCCGTGATTTTAACCTGTCTGGCCCTGGGGTAGTTCTCTGATTTTAATGAAATGGAAAATTCTCATGTCTGTGGCTTGCTCCACCCGAGCGCTAATGAGGAGGGCCAACATTCTGATTTATCTTCCACTTAAAAAAATATGCTGGAAACACACTTAATATGTCCTTTTTTTTTTTTTTTTGCTAGAAGAGACAGAAAAATAAAACACAGGAGTATTTCAATCTAGCTTAAATTTGCTTAATTTGGAAATAGCGCAAACTGATGACCAAATGTATCTGCATGCAGACAGGAAAAAAAAAGACCTCTTACATGTTGTCTAGACAGCTTATTTCAGCAAATAAAATCTGTGTGAAACTTCCTCCCCCATCCCAACCTGAAATCAGGATGAGGAATCAGCGTATTTCTCACTCATCCACTTACTGATGAGTTAAGGGTTTTGCTGGAACCTATTTGCTGGAATAGTTTCTTACTGTTGTATCCATTGGGAGTGGAAGAATATTAGCCATTAATTGAGTGCGCTGTATTTGTGCTCATTAATTACAAAGAACTTGTAGAAAAGTAGGAGAAACCTGAGTGCTCATTAAGTAGGTGGCTTTCTTTAAAACCAAGTTCCTTTTGAACTCTGAACACCAGCAGTTACAGCTACAGTTAGTTCTCCCAGTTTATTAAGACAAAGGATTTTATTTTGTTATTGTTGCTTTAGAGTTTTCTGCTTGACACGAGGTTATTCTCACATCAGGCTCTGCCAGTCTTATTTCAGTATACTATATAACATTAATGAAATGCACCATGCCCAATTGCCAGCAACATTAAGAATCAAAGTAAGCACCAACTGTACAAATAAAAATGTTAAGATTCAAAATTCACCTGAACCAAGATCCTAGATCTTAACTGCTCAGAATGTTGGGGGAATGCAGAGTTCATGGCTCTGGGTCCACCCTTAGTTAAAATATAAACTTACAAAACCAAGGAAATTCTGACTGGATGTTGTGCAGCAAATTTAACTTAGCCCTATTGGTTCTAGGCATTGCAACAGACATGGCTTACCAGGAGATTTCATAATCATGGATGGTCCTCGAGAGGTCCTCGAGAGGTCATCTAGTCCAGTCCCCTGCACTCATGGCAGGACTAAGTATTATCTAGACCAGGGGTTGGCAACCTTTCAGAAGTGGTGTGCCGAGTCTTCATTTATTTACTCTAATTTAAGGTTTCAGGTGCCAGTAATACATTTTAACATTTTTAGAAGGTCTCTTTCTATAAGTCTGTAATATATAACTAAACTATTGTTATATGCAAAGTAAATAAGGTTTTTTAAATGTTTAAGAAGCTTCATTTACAATTTAAATTAAAATGCAGAGTCCCCCCAGACCGGTGGCCAGGACCCGGGCAGTGTGAGTGCCACTGAAAATCAACTCACGTGCCGCCTTCGGCACGTGTGCCATAGGTTGCCTACCCCTGCTCTAGACCATCCCTGATAGGTGTTTGTCTAATCTGCTCTTAAAAACCTCCAATGATGGAGATTCCACAACCTCCGTAGGCAATTTATTCCAGTGCTTAACCACCCTGACAGTTAGGAAGTTTTTCCTAACGTCCAACCTAAACTCCCTTGCTGCAATTTCAGTCCATTGCTTCTTGTTCTATCCTCACAGGTTAAGAAGAACAATTTTTCTCCCTCCTCCTGTAAAAACCTTTTATGTACTCGAAAACTGTTATCATGTCCCCTCTCACTCTTCTTTTCCAGACTAAACAAACGCAGTTTTTTCAATTTTCCCTCATAGGACATGGTTTCTAGACCTTTAATCATTTTTTTTGCTCTTCTCTTGACTTTCTCCAATTTGTCCACATCTTTCCTGAAATGTGGTGCTCAGAACTGGACACAATACTCCAGCTGAGGCCTAATCAGCGCTGAGCAGAGAGGAAGAATTACTTCACATGTCTTGCTAACAACACTCCTACTAATCCATCCCAGAATGATGTTCTCTTTTTTTGCAAGTGTTACACTGTTGACTCATATTTAGCTTGTGGTCCACTATGACCCCCAGATCCCTTTCTGCAATACTCCTTCCTAGGCAGTCATTTCCCATTTTGTATGTGTGCAACTGATTGTTCCTTCCTAAGTGGAGTACTTTGCATTTGTCCTTATTGAAGTTCATCCTATTTACTTCAGATCATTTCTCCAGTTTGTCCAGATCATTTTAAATTATAATTCTATTCCCCAAAGTACTTGCAACCCCTCTCAGCTTGGTATCATTTGCAAACATAATGAGTGTACTCTCTATGCTATTATCTAAATCATTGATGAAGATATTGAACAGAACCACACCCAGAACTGATACCTGCGGGACCCCACTCGTTATGCCCTTCCAGCATGACTATGAATCACTGATAACTACTCTCTGGGAATGGTTTTCCAACCAGTTATGCACCCACCTTATAGCAGCTCCATCTAGGTTGCATTTCCCTAGTTTGTTTATGGGAAGGTCATGTGAGACAGTATCAAAAGCTTTACTAAAGTCAAGATATACCATGTCTACCGCTTCCTCCCTATCCACAAGGCTTGTTACCCTGTCAAAGAAAGTTATCATGTCGGTTTGACATGATTTGTTCTTGACAAATCCATGCTGACTGTTACTCATCACCTTATTATCTTCTAGATGTTTGCAAATTGATTGCTTAATGATTTGCTCCATTATTTTTCTGGGTACTGAAGTGAAGCTGACTAGTCTGTAATTCCCTGGGTTGTCCTTATTTCCCTTTTTATAGATGGGTAAATATAGTGCCATTTTCCAGTCCTCTGGAATCTCTCCTGTCTTTCATGACTTTTCAAAGATAATCACTAACAGTTCAGATATCTCCTCAGTCAGCTCCTTGAGTATTCTAGTATACATTTCATCAGGCCCTGGTGAACTGAAGCCATCTAACTTGTTCAAGTAATTTTTAACTTGTTCTTTCCCTATTTTAACCTCTGATCTTACCTCATTTTCACTCGCATTCACTATGTTAGATGTCCAATCACCACCAACCTTTTTGGTGAAACGGAAACAAAGAAGTCATTAAGCTTCTCTTCCATTTCCACATTTTCTGTTACTGTTTCCCCTCCCTCATTGAGTAATGGGCCTACCCTGTCTTTGGTCTTTCTCTTGCTTCTAATGTATTTGTAGAATGTTTTCTTGTTACCCTTTATGTCTCTAGCTAGTTTGATCTCGTTTTGTGCCTTGGCCTTTCTAATTTTGTCCCTACATACTTGTGTTATTTATTTATATTCAGCCTTCATAATTTGACCTAGTTCCGACTTTTTGTAGGACTCTTTTTTGATTTTTAGATCATTGAAGATCTCCTGGTTAAGCCAGGGTGGTCTCTTGCCATACTTTCTATCTTTCCTACAGAGTGGGATAGTTTGCTCTTGTGCCCTTAATAAAGTCTCTTTGAAAAACTGCTGTCTTCAATTGTTTTTTTCCTTAGACTTGCTTCCCATGGGACCTTACCTACCAACTCCCTGAGTTCGCTAAAGTCTGTCTTCTTGAAATCCATTGTCTTTATTTTGCTGTTCTCCCTCCTACCATTCCTTAGAATCATGAACTCTACCATTTCATGATCATTTTCACCCAAGCTGCCTTCCACTTTCAAATTCTCAACCAGTTCCTACCTATTTGTCAAAATCAAACCTAGAACAGCCTCTCCCCTAGTTGCTTTCTCCACCTTCTGAAATAAAAAAATTGTCTCCAATACATCCAAGAACTTGTTGGATAATTTGTACCCTGCTGTGTTATTTTCCTAACAGATGTCTGGGTAGTTGAAGTCCCCCATCACCACCAAGTCCTGTGCTTTGGATGATTTTGTTAGGTGTTTAAAAAAAAGCCTCATCCACCTCTTCTTCCCGGTTAGGTGGTCTGTAGTAGACCCCTACCATGATATCACCCTTGTTTTTTACCCCTTTTATTCTTACCTGGAGACTTTCAACACATTTGTCTCCTATTTCCATCTCAACCTCAGTCCAAGTGTATACATTTTTAATATATAATTGTGTTAATTTACTAGCATTTTGAGTTTTTCCTGATTATTCCCCATACTTCTCACATTAGTATACAGACATGTAAGGGCATGTCTACACTTACCTCCAGAGCGACAGATCCAGTGGGGGTTGATTTATCGCGTCTAGCGAAGATGCAATAAATCAACCGCCGAGCGCTCTCCCGTTGACTCTGGTACTCCACCAGTGTGAGAAGCATAGGCGGAGTCGACAGGGGAGCAGCAGCAGTCGACCTACCGCAGTGAAGACACCGCGGTAAGTAGATCTAAGTACGTCAACTTCAGCTACGTTATTCACATAGCTGAAATTGCGTAACTTAGATCAACCCCCCCCTCCCCCAGTGTAGACCAGGCCTAAGATACTGATTTGATTTCCCCCCACCCAGTTTCAGTCTTGTCTTTATCCCTGCTATAACAGCTCATGCTCCCTGCAAATTCTGACCCTTCTCCCAGGTCTCCATGTTTTTGACTTATCTGTGGGCTTTGGTCACCTGTCCCCTTCAAACCTAGTTTAAAGCTGTCACTAGGTTAGCCAGTCTGTATCCAAATGTGCACTTCCCCTTCCTCGATAGGGGGACCACATCTCTGCTTAGCAGTCCTTCTTCCTTGAACAGCATCCTGTGGTCAAGGAAATCGAAGCCTTCCTGTCAACACCATCCTCACAGCCAGGCATTCACCTCCAGGATGCATCTGTCTCTGCCTGGGCCCTACCCTTAACCGGAAGGATTAAAGAGAACACCACCTGCACTCCCAAACTCTTTCACCCTTATTCCCAGAGCCATGTAGACACTTCCGATATGCTGAGGGTCATAGCTTGCAGTATCACGAGTGCCCACATGGATGAGTAGCATGGGGTAGTTGTCAGAGGGCCGGGTGATCCTCGACAATCCCTCTGTAACGTCTCAGATATGGGCCCCTGGCAGGCAGCATACCTCCCGGGTTGCCATGTCAGGGCAACAGAAGGGTGTTGTAGGAGCAGCAATGATTTGTATGCTATGTATAACCTGTATGCTCAAAAGGTCGGTTACACTGTCTGCCCCCCCTCCCCCACCTTGTCTCCTCTCCCTCTTTGAATACCTGTGAAGTGGCTTTCCCCCTCCCCCTCCCTCCTGGAATGCTTCTGGGATGAATGGGCTGCTTGAACAGCTGGAAGATCAGAAGAGCTCCCAGGTAAACAAGGTGTCTGGAACTCTAATTAGGCAGCGATCACACACTGCATGGACACTGCCCGAGGTGGAGTGTGACCGACCAGACGCGGCCAAGTCATCTCTAGTCGCAGGCCATGAGGAGCAGGTCCTTAAAAGGGAAAGAGGCCATGTGCTCAGCAGTGCACTCACAAGATTGTACCTCCAGTAAAGGCCCTTCGCCTGGACCGCCTGGCCAGTGGGTCGCCGCGTTGCATTTCATCGTGCCTTGGAAAGACTTACCTTCATCGCACCATCCATTGCTGCGCTGTGGGACACTTACCTTGAAGGATCCTAACATCTCCAGTGCCATGCCTGTCCTGGGAGCATGAGTATGCAAGTGTGAGTGTGACCCCTTCTTTTGAGCTTAGCTATCAATATAATAAATGTGCTGCTTTCTGCCATACTCTGGTGGGTCATTATTCCCCCCTAAGCTTACTAGCTGGTCCAATTTTGGGTAACATTACTGGTGGAGAATGCAGGCAGCTTAGTGGAGGATTTGACCCAAGAGTAGAGGTCCCCTGGTGCCCCCCAGTAGCCCCTTGAGTGGGTCTGGCTTGAGCCTGTGTGAAAAAGTGGTAGGCTAGCAACCCACCGCAGGGAGAAAAGGACGCCACTGCTAAGTATGCCACTCTGGGGCAAGGGGAAGGAAAAGGCGAAGCAGCCTGAGCAAGAAGACACCCCCCTTGGGGAGCGGCGCTGTTGCCCAGGGTGTTGTTAGAATGGCTCCAAAAGAAAGGGTCAGACCCCTGGATGCCAGGGGCGGTTCCACCCGGGAGTACAATTCCTGAACTATAGAGAACCTAACAAAAAATAAACCTGATGTATTGGGGACCAAAGTCTTTTGGATAGATGTGATTAATAATTTGGTTGGAGATGGGGGAAGTAGAGAGAGGAAAAGGCATTTACCCTGTCTAGTGTAGTATCCCCTCTTTCTCTGGACCCAGTGCTAGCACAGAACACCCACCAGAGACAGACACAGAACATGCAACACAGAACACTGAACACAGACTTTGTCACAACATTATAACCAGGGTATTTCTGTAACTCTTCAGTGGTACCAGCTCTCCTGATGTTCCAGTTCGGAAGCTGAAAGATAGAAGCTTAGAAACAAATTAGCACAGTGCTCCCACCGTGGCAGACCCTGTTCGTTTGACATCCCCATCCCAATCATCATATGGTCTCACACACCCCTGGGCTTTCACCCCAACGGCAGCGACCCAGGCTGAATAAGCCCCCCAGACCCTGTTCTCCTGGGTGGATCCCTCCAGGACCAGATCCTTCAGGCAGGTAACTGCCTGACTCAGAGCGGCATTCTCTACTTCCACCCGCTCCCACTCCTCCTCTGCTGCCACCACCTGTACTGCGGCTACAGAGAGAGAAGACACCTGGGCGCTAGACTTACCTTGAAGGATCCTAACATCTCCAGTGCCATGCCTGTCCTGGGAGCATGAGTATGCAAGTGTACATGTGACCCCCACCCCACACACATTCTTTTGAGCTTATCTATCAGTATAATAAATGTGCTGCTTTCTGCCAAACTCTGATGGGTCATTAATCCTCCCTCAGCTTATTAGCTGGCCCAATTTCGGGTAACAGGTGCCTCCGTCCCTCTCAGAAGATAGTCACCAACCACCACTACCCTACGTTTCCTCCTGGGAGTGGTGGCTGCGATCTCCCAGCCTTTGGGGTACAGGGTTTCTCCTCCTCCACCTTTGGGGGTGATTCTTCATCGCACTCTGCCAGGGCAGCATAACAGTTTTCCATCACCATGGTGGGTGGGTTGGGAGTAAGGATGGAGCACTGCCTGTTGCCAGAAGTAAACAGCAGACAGCGTCCTCCCTGTGACAGAGCCGTATCCTCCTCCCTCAATGGTGTGACAGCAATCCTCTGTAGCTGGATAGCTTCCTCAGTCTTAGACCTCTCCATATGAATACTCTCAAGGAATTCCTCATGGGCACAGATGCTCCTCAGCCTAGCCACCTCCTCTTGTAGCTCTCCCACCTTCTTCCTGAGAGCTTCTACCAGCAGGCACCTTTCACACTGGATGGTCCCCCCAGCCTGGCTTTCTGTGAGTCGAAAATGCACGCCACAGTCTCTGCAAATCTACACTGGGATCTGGGTAGAGGCATCCGTGGTTAGGTTTGGATACAGGCATAGGTGGAAGAGACAGGAGCAGTGTTGGCACTGGCGATGCGGCCCTTCCTAACCATAGCGACTATATTATGTCTCCCTCTTACAAACTCCCTCTCACACTCCCCTGTTTGTGGTCCCCTGTTCGCTAGCTGGTTCATATCCTAAGGATGATGCTTGACAATGGTCCATATCCTAAGGATTATGTTACAAACAGGATATGTTACAAACATATCCACATATTTACACCATACACATCGTTGTGGTAAGTGTGTACCCAAGAAGGGGAGAATATTATCACAACTAGAACATGAGCACATTTCCATCTAAAGAATTAGACTAAGATTTTCAAAAGTGATTGGTGATTTTGGGTGACTAACTTGAGATTCTTTAAAGGGACCTTCTTTTCAGAAAGGATCATGTCCACACTCTTTGAAAATCAGTCCCTTTTATGGCATCTCAAGTTGAGTATCCAAATATTAAGTCATGCAAAATCAATAGTAAATTTTGAAAATTACGGCCTTAGACTGTACTAATTTATCTCAAAGAAAATATTAATTTGAAGAGTTTTAAAATACTTAATTTTTATAGTCTTTAAAGGTGGAATAATTTGCAAAGTTACTGTTTATATATATATATATATATTTTAGCACCAAACTGTAGCGAGACTTCCTTTGACTTTCACTGACATGAAACTACTGAACTGATATGGATTAATTTCATACCCACTGTAAGATTTTTGTGTGATTTCCTCTGTCGCCTCAGGATTCCTTGATGGCTTTCAGTCTTTATGAGCCTTTTTTCCCTACTGGAAATAATTGCATACAGACATGCCAAATTTTTTAATGTGGGAAATAGCCTTCTTGAGATATCAAGACTAACATGAAATTAACATAAATTAGGGTGGCTTTGCTCTTGTCTTTTAATCTCATATTTTAGCATCATACTCACAGAATTACCATCAATTTTCATTGTAAAGGATTTACATAGGAATCACTCAGCACCGTGGTGGTGCTGGAATAAGGTAACTATAGATTTGCAGCTAAATGCCTCTCTAGTGAACAGTTTACTCAAATTCTTATAATGCCAAACAAATAACATTATCAGACTGGGACTTTGCAGCTTGAAAAAGAGACGACTAAGGGGGATATGATAAAGGTCTATAAAATCATGACTGGTGTGGAGAAAGTAAATACGGAAGTGTTATTTACTCCTTCTCATAACACAAGAACTACGGGTCACCAAATGAAATTAATAGGCAGCAGGTTTAAAACAAAAAGAAGTATTTTTTCACACAACGCACAGTCAACCTGTGG
This sequence comes from Trachemys scripta elegans, assembly GCF_013100865.1. Taxonomy (NCBI): domain Eukaryota; kingdom Metazoa; phylum Chordata; order Testudines; family Emydidae; genus Trachemys; species Trachemys scripta. Next base: position 288,611,416 of record NC_048298.1, on the reverse strand, counting down.
AACTACTTGCCAGAGGATGTTGTGAAGACCAAGACTATAACAGGGTTCAAAAAAGAACTAGATACATTCATGGAGGAGAGGTCCATCAATGGCTCTTAGCCAGGATGGGCAGGGATGTGGTCCCTAGCCTCTGTTTGCCAGAAACTGGGAACGGGCAACAGGGGATGGATCACTTGATGATTGCCTGTTCTGTTCATTCCCTAGAGGGCACCTGGCATTGGTCACTGTCATAAGACAGGATACTGGATAGATGGACCTTTGGTCTGACCCAGTATGGCCATTCTTAAGTTCTAATTAAGAGCAAAGTTTATACAGGTACCCACCCAAACATCAGGAAATGATAGTTAAGATTGTATGCATCCACCACCTTAACTTTTGTCTTGGTGCAGAAGCACTAAGGCCCAGATCCACAAAGGTATTTAGGCTCCTAACTTCCACTTTGTGGATACTGTGTCCCAGATCCTCAGTTGGTGGATCTGATTTACTTTAATTACATGATCATATGTGTTATTTGAGAAATAATATAATCTAATATCATACAAACTCACATACATGTTGGAGTATTATTTCATTCAATACTTAAAGATGCTCATGATCTTCCACTATATATTTGTTGACCTAGACTTTTTATTTAAGGTCTGTTCTCACTTTTCAACCAGTAACATGGCCTTCCCTAGGTGCAGTTTAGGTGATGGATTAGTTATCTATAAAGCTAATTTAGCAGCTGAATTAGGTGGCCCACATATAAAGATATGCCTGGATTTTTTTCTCTCTTACCCTGTGTCATACTTAATCTGCAATGTAGGCTGAATAACCATGGTTTACTATTACTATGTATTTGCAGGGATTCTGCTAGAAACACACAAAGGAGTCAACAGTTCTAGAAGATGCTGTGCATAAGTATCAAAGGTTGTACAAAAATTGTGTAGGGAAACCACACATATTACAAGACGTGCACTGGGGTTCTGATCAAGCAAAGTAGTTAACCATGTGTTTAACTTTAAGCATCTGAGTAGTCCCATTGAAGTTATTAAAGTTAAGCATGTGCCAAAGCTCTTTGCTCATCAGGCCCCGATTAAGGCAATAGCTTCCTAGTCAGGATTTACTCCCACCGTTTTTTCATCCACAAAAAAGGTCCTAAGTAAAAGAGAATCTTCCTTTTACTTTACAGTGTAGCCACAAGGAAATGCAGATTCCTTGAGAAGATTCATAAAAGATGCAGGGTCCATATTTTAAAATGTATCATTGGTACACCAAACCTGATCCATTAAGCCCTCTGAGGCCTGGTCTACACTAACCCCCCAATTCGAACTAAGGTACGCAACTTCAGCTACGTGAATAACGTAGCTGAAGTCGGTGTACCTTAGCTCGAACTTACCACGGTCCCGACGCGGCAGGCAGGCTCCCCCGTCGACTCCGCATACTCCTCGCGCCGAGCAGGATTACCAGAGTCGATGGCGAGCACTTCTGGGTTCGATTTATCACGTCCAGACAAGACGCAATAAATCGAACCCAGAAGTTTGATTGCCTGCCGCCGAACCAGCGCGTAAGTATAGACAAGCCCTCAGATGATATGTGAAATTGCTACATATAGGAATATGTAGCTCTACAGCATGGAGAAGGTAAAGCAGTTGAGATGAACCTACTCTCCACATCTAAACTCCTTGAGAAGTATACAGCTGAGCATGGAATTGCACTCTGCAATAATTTTTCATATGTTACCTCCTGATTTAAAAGTCACCTATGCGGTTTAAAGATCTTCTTAAAACTGAAGCCACTGCTTAACTAGGTAAAGATTACTGTTTTATTTCGCCAAAGGAAATGAAAAGGATTAATGATCTCCATGTGGCAAAAGCTATCATACAGTCTGCCTCTCTACATACGATGGAGATTCTATCCCAAAATAGAGAGTACACATTTCCTGTAATAAAACTCTATTTTGCCAAAGTCTGGGTAAGAGGACCACGTTGATAAATTAGTGTGATAGGAAACTGAGGTACAACCTTGTCTTTGGAGAACAAGCAGTTAAATGTCAACTCAGCTTCCCTCTCCCTTTGTAGAAGGGCTACAAAAGTAGCTCCTCAAGAGATGGTGGGAGATAATGCCTTTGAGAAGGCAGAGACCCACCCCCAGTGTCTTACCACAGGGACGAATCCCAAACTGGCAAGTTTCTTTACTTTTGATGTCTGCTGATTTTACTTTGCATAGAAAAGATCTTCCTGACTGCAACTGTCTGTTTGCTCTTCTGTTATGTCATTCCGCTACCTTACAGCATGCTTCCACAGAACTAAATTATGTTCATTATAGAAAATGACCTAAAATGATAGAGCTAAATTTACCAGTACCCGCTGACTGTTTTGCACCACTCCAGTTACACAAAGCAGCTATAAATCCAGTTTAACCAGCCACTTAACCTGGATTTATGGCTTCTCTGCATTGCTGGAGAAGCACAATGCTGCCAGAGCTTATCACTGAAATTAGCCAAAAGATTTTATTCCTGAAGCAACTGACTAAATGCCTCTTTCGCTGCATTTGATAGTTCAGTTTTTCACAGCTGGTCTTTTGGCTGTGGGACTCTGAGTTGCTGAAGAAGACTATGAAAGTGGACTGAGATTGCTCCTCCTTGATTTGGCAAGAGTGGTGGCAAGACATTTCCTCCTCTGTTAGTCCCACTGTCAGAATGGAAAAAGCTGACCAATCCATGAGTTGTTAAATCAATGGAAGACCATTGAGAATCCAAAAGGGCAGTACTCCAGGCAGTCACTTGCATTGTTTGTACCTATAAAGTCAGCCTTAAGTTTGTCAGAAACAATGAAGCATGTGTAACCCACACACCTCCTGGGTGTGGTGTTCTGTCCCATCTAGTGGCACCGAGACCATTTAGAGAGAGATTAATGAGTCTGCTACAGCCTTAGCTAAGGGCCACGTGGCTTTTAGCTCATGCAGTAGAGGCTCATGCATTTAGCTTCAGAGGTCCCAGGTTCCATCCTGCCCAACGACAACGACCGGGATCTGTCGCTGTTATACATGGGGTTTTAGTGTTAATTTCCACATATAGGCTAACCTGTGAGCACTAGAATGTTATCATCCTGAAATGCTTTCCAACCACAGCATTTTATAGATAGCTTTTCTTAAATTTCCTGTATGCAACTATATACTGGTTATGATTTTGTTTTCAGTCCTGCACCTTTAAATATCTACAAGTCCACTGTCTGCAAAGCTAATTGCCATTTTGTGCTGAATTCAGATGCAGCCTTGTTATAGAGGAGACACCCACTGTGCTCTCATGGAGGTTTTACTTTGGTTTCTGTTTTATTAATTTACAAATTAAAGTCAGTCAGACTGAAAGTAAACGGGTGCACTTTTAGGCACGGAAAACATAACAATATGAAAAGCAGAGCAATTTAAGAATGGCTTATGTAGAAACTGCTGGAAATGCTGCATTAGCAACTCAAAATGCCAGTGTGTGAGATGAGTGTGTACTCACTCCTGGGGCTGCCTTTAGTCTGGAGAATTGAAAGTACTGTGGAGGTAGTGAACTACTCATTTTCAGGGCGGAGGCGGAAATGTTGCTTCAAAAAGAGGCACAGCTTCAGTCAAAAGGAGGGGGAAAATGGTGAGAGAAGCAGGCTTCTCAGCTTTTTCAAGGATATATACTGCTACTCTTTCTTCCTGGCTCATGCAAGGCTCTGCTCCAGTGGTAATGCAACCCAGAGTAGCTGTGCAGTCTGTCAGTATCATTAACAGCACAATACAACAGCGTGTGAGCTCCATCTTTAAATGGCAAAGCAACACAGAGAGCACAAAATCATTTCAATCATTTGTTGGTCATTTTCTACTTCTTTTGCTAGAACAGTGTGTCCCAAACTGTGAGCCAAGGACGCATGGGGGAGCCACGGATGTTTGAGAAACATTTTTTACACTGATATTCCTGTTGTTTTTTCTAATTAAGAGACTATTAAACTAGCTTAACAATCATCTACATCTTATCTATGGATCTATGCTGCTGCAGCTGCCAGGGCTAGAAGTCTCTATGTGCCCCCCACACCTGCAGGGGGCCTTCTGCACAGAGACTTCCCACTGGGGGAAGCATTCAGCAGGATGTTTCTTGGCTGAAAGCCCCCTACTGGAGGGCAAAATAGGCTCTCAGTGCCAGCAGCAGCGGTGGCAGACAGGAAAGGGGCTGAGGGAGAGACAGGTACATCTTGTCTATATAATGGAACCGTTTTTACCAAGTGCTAAGTCTACATGTAGCAAAATTTCAGCTGAAGATGGCGATTTTAATCAAATTAAGGAAGAAAAGTAGTCAATGCAATGATAGTCACATTATGTTTGCATTTTCATGTCTCGATATTACTGCAGGAAGTCCACAGCCAAAATGAGTCATTTGTTTTCAAGTATTAGTAAATGTAAGGCTGAGGCCATGGAAACTAAAGGGACATTTAGTAACCAAGCCCCCTGAGTTCGTAAACAAGAGCTGTGATTCTTTTCCTTTTAGAAACAAGGATAATTTAAGCAGAAAAAAACCCATGTCTAAAGAAGCAACTGTTCCTCAAAAAGCCTTAGAAGCACCATATATTGTTGCCGTGTGAACTGCAAAATGCAAACAAGCACACACCTTTGGTGAGACCCTTCTATTTCCAGCAGCCATAGACGTGTAGAATTAGGACTGAGGAACAAGCAGCCATGGCACTGAAAACCATTCCTATATCAAACAATACTATTCGTCTTTGCATTGATGATCTTGCAGAAAATGGCCAGGACCAGTTAAGAAGAGTCCGTATTTTGCACTGCAGCTTGATGAATCCACAAGCATAGCATCAGCTTCTGTGCTATATGAGATTTGTCAAAGCAGACAAATAACTTTTATTTTGCAAAGAAATCCCAACCCAAACAACCAGTGAGGAAATATTCAAGATCCTCAATAAATTCATAGTGGGTGAAGGTCTTAAAGGGGGTATGTGTGGGGGGCTGCTCACAGATGGGGAAGCAGCCATAGCAGAAGGAAGAGTGGAGTTGTAGCACATGTATAGAAAGTGGCACCAGCAGCAATTTGGACACACTGCATGATTTATCACCAACTTTGGCATCAAAGAAGTTGCATCCTGAAGTACATAAGGCCTTCAACATTGTTTATAAAATTAACAATTTTAAAAAATCCTGGGCAATGAACACGAAGCTTTGTATGCTGTGTGAAGAGACAGGCTCTGTTTCATGGTGAAGTCAGGTGATTTTCACAAGGGAAAGTGTTACACCAGGTCTTTGAATTGCATGACAAAAATCAGAATTTTCCTCCTTATGAAAACAGACCTTGCATACTACATGTGTAATGTGGACTTCTAGACTACATTAGCTTGCGAGGTAGATATAGTTGGCAAATTGAGTGCACTGAACCTAACACTTCAAGGTTCAAATACCAATATACTATATCTGAAAGAGAAAATCAGAGAGATTCATGTAGAAGCTTTGTCTTTGGAAATGCCTCATTGAAAAGGGAGTACTGAGATGTTTCCAGAGTTATTAGATTTTTTTAAAAGCGCAGAGTGAAAGTGATAAAAATGCTATTAAAGATCAAATATTAACTTATTTGTCTGACTTGTCTTCCCAGTCTGATGAATATTTTCCTGGAGTTAAACATGAATCTCCAGATATCAGATTCAAAATGCCTTAAAGTTTCAAATCTAACAAACCAGGAATTTTGGATTTCTTTTAAAGGACAGTACAAAGAACTCAGTGATGAACTATGAAAGTGCTGCTTCCGTTCACTTCCAGTTATTCTTCTGACCAGGTATTCAGCAATGATGTCTGTGGAAACCACAGATAATGTTGATAAATGCAAAGTAATGCACAATGGAAAACAATCCCAAATACATATACAAAATGATGGAATCTAAATTAGCCATTAGCACTTAAGAAAGAGATCTTGGGAATCATTGTGGATAGTTCTCTTAAAAAACATCCACTCGGTGTGCAGCAGTAGTCAAAAAAGCTACCAATGTTAGGAAGCATTAAGAAAGGGATAGATAATAAGATAGACTATATCATAATACCACTATATAAATGCATGGTACACCCACACCTTGAATATTGCATGTAATTCTGGTCACCCCACCTCAAAAAAGATATATTAGAATTGGAAACTGTACAGAGAAGAGCAACAAAAATTATTAAGGGTATAGAACAGCTTCTGTATGAGGAGAGATTTAAAAAATTGGGACTTTTCCACTTGGAAAAGAGAGGACTAAGAGGAGATTTGATAGAGGTCTATACAATCATGCTTGGTAGGGAGAAAGTGAATAAGAAAGTGTTATTTACTCCTTCACATAACACAAGAACCAGGAGTCACCCAATGAAATTAATAGGTAGCAGGTTTAACATAAACAAAAGAAAATATTTCTTCATACAACACACAGTCAATCTGTGGAACTCATTGCCAGGGGATGTTGTGAAGGCCAAAACTATAATGGGGTTCAAAACAGAGTTAGATTAGTTCATGGAGGACAGGTTCATCAATGGCTATTAGCCAAGATGGTCAGGGATCCAACCTCATGCTCTGGGTATGTCTAGCCTCTGAATGCCTGAAGCTGGGAGTTGATGACAGGGGATGGATCTCTTGATGATTGCCTGTTTTTTTTATTCTTTCTGAAGCACATGGCATTGGCCACTATCAGAAGACAGGATAGTTGGCTAGATTGGTCTGACCCAGTATGGCCCTCGTATGTTCTTAACTAAACATACAAATCATTTAAACTTTGAAAATGACTTATGTCTGGCACTATCAGAGGGTCAGCCAAATGCTGCGCAACTATGCAGTTCAAACCGGGCCCATTCTTCTTACTAAAATCTTAGGCTGTGTCTGAACACCCAAAATCCATATTTTCAAATTATATAGTTTAAAAAAAAACAGATTAGGTCATAGTATATAATTAAACAAACTATATGTAACCGAATACCATCTCAAAACCATCCGAACTCCAGTGTCCCTCTTGAATCTATGTCCTGAACTCTTATTTAGGTACTGAGGCGGTTTAAAAAAAAAAAGTTATTTGGTGGAGGGGAGCCACCAAGTTTGAAAATATCTGTAAGGGTACGTCTATACTTGCCTCCGGGTTCGGCGGTAAGCAGTCGATCTTCTGGGATCGATTTATCGCGTCTTGTCTAGACGTGATAAATCGATCCCGGAAGTGCTCGCCGTCGACACTGGTACTCCTGCTCCGCGAGAGGAGTACGCGGACTTGACGGGGAAGCCTGCCTGCCGCGTGTGGACCCGCGGTAAGTACCTTGTAGTTCGAACTAAGATACTTCGACTTCAGCTATGTTATTCACGTTATTATACGCAGCTGAAGTTGCGTATCTTAGTTCGAGATGGGGGGTTAGTGTGGACCAGCCCTAAGGAAGCCACAGTACTAAAAAGTTTGGGAACCACAGGTCTAGAAAACATTTCATTCGCTTCACTATCAACACTACAAATAAATACTAGCTAAAGAGGAAGAAGTAAGGGACCATTTTCTGTTCATTTCACAGAACCTGTGGCACATAGGTGTGGATAGATTTCCGTGGTCACAAATGGTTAATAGTCATGTTTGCTGGTGTGTGCTGTGCAGCAGTTTATTTTGTGTTGGGAAGAGTTATTTAATGGAAGCTGCTGCCTGACACCCTCTGAACTTCTGACCGCCAGGGTGCTGAGTGAATTATATGAACTTGCTGAGCAAAAGATAACAGACAGAACTGAGGAGTTTAAAACAATCTCAACGGAGGCCAAAGCTAATTTATCTGCCAGTCATAGGAACGGGATCTTCTGGCTGTCAGACCACAACATTTCCTAAGGATCCCCGCTCTTGTCAGATGTCCTTGTTACTCTATAAATATTTATGCACCAGTAAATGGCTAGGTGGATATTATTTACAGCTTCCATAGCATTTGCAAATAGGACAAAAGTCCCCCGTTTATTAACATCTTGATTTTACAATGATTAAAAGTCACTGGAACATTGAACCAGATTTGCTCTGTCACCTTAAATAACCCACATCCGAAATCAAAGCCTAGTGCTGAGCCTGTGAATGCTCGGTCTTGGAATATTCTTCAGGAGATAAAATGATGCCATTTTGCTCTCACTATATCTCTAATTAGTTCTCCTCCAAGTCTTTCATGAAGGAAAATTATAGCATGCAGAGAAATACACCCTTACAGATGACAGTGTCAATTTTCCTTTCAGTGAGGGGCACAGACTGTCGGCAGCAGGAGGAAAACTGTGCTTTGACTAAAGTAACATCATACTGTTTACCCGGAATGTTCTGGCTCTGAGACCACAGGGAAGAGACACAACTGGTCAAAACAGAAGTCTGCCCTTAGACAATATTTTGAGTCAAAACTGAATTGTATACTGCCAATCTAACAATTTACAATAGCAAATAAAGCTGAATACCCAACTGTAACTCCTCTTCACGGTCGTTCTGTTTAACCACTATCCAGTTAAAACACGTGCACATTTTTGTCATTTGGGATTCTTTGATGAAGTGGGTTGAAAAAAATACCGCTGCTGAGTATCACCTTTTAAGGGGCTCATTCCTGCATTCCTTTTTGCCCCAAGCTCCCCATGGCTCTAAATCATTTTGCAAAACACCTGAACTCCAAAATGGTGTAGCAATAAACACTTCTTAACATCTAGACAGATCCATGCTTAATTTAATACAACACAATTCTGTGAAGTGAGCTTCACTGTTTTCCTGTCCATCTGGTCCGCCTACCAAAGGTTTCTTGATAAGAAGTGGCAATTTGACCTTGAATGAGAAATGTGCACTCTGGTCCCCGTCTAGCAAAACACTTATGCTAATAACCGTAAGCCCTTTGATTTCAAAGGGACTTCTTATGTGCTTAAAGTTAGGCATATATATAAGTGTTTTGTTGGATGAGAGCTTGTCCTAAAGAGTCTGTGTAAATTAGATTTTTTGCTCCCCTTTTAACTTGAGTTAATTGATTGCCTGGTAATACACATTTTGGGAATGCTACACTAGACATTCCACAAATGTTTATTCTACAACAGAAACCTTTGTGGCAGAGTCCTGAGGTTAAAACACAAATGTTTATGAAGTGTGTCACATTTTGGGGAGCAAACCAGACCAGTGAGAGATTGTTTCACGGTTTGTCCTGTGACCCTGAGTGCCTTAAAATGCTCTGCTACTGTAGCTCCCGGTCTGGATGCTCCGAGACAGCTACAAGTGTCTGCGATAAGCAGCCCTGGTCCAGCAGCCTGCTTGTTACACTACAGCCACACTCTGGTCTCCACCAACCTTGGTTACTGCTAGTCAAGTGACCCCAACACAACTCCAGTCCTGAATTTCCTCAAAACTATCTGCCCTGAAGTGTCCAGCCCTCTGTAGGAACACTTAGGAAAGTAGTAAGGTCCACTGCTCCTTTAAAGAGACAAAAACACAGCGGTTTGTTGCTTTCACTTTAATTAACAATCACATCAACAATCACAGCACGGGGTTAGTTTAGATTAAAAGTAAAACAAGTTTATTAACAGAAAGAGAGGGGATTTTAAGTGAGTTCAACTGTAAAAGATAAAATCAGAAATGGTTAGAAGCAAATAAAAGTGAAAAACAGTGTCTAGTGACTAAGCCTTAACAAAAACTACAGTCTTGGTTTAAAGTAAGATTCTTATCATACCTCCTTCCAGCAAGATTGCTGGCCACCCCTTTGGTCAGGATCCCACAAAGTCCAAAGTCCTTGCTTCCTTTGTCTTCTTAGGCAAAAGATAACTTGGAATTCTTAGCTCCTCTTTTATAGTCCAGTGAACTTTTGAAATGCATCCTTCTTGGAGTCCAGTGCTCCCGCTGTGAGGAAACGTGCCATGGAGTCTGATGGAGAAGGTTTCTTTTTTCCCTGCTGGTGCTTTCTACTATGCAAATTGATCTGTCCCTTCAGCCTCCACTATGCCAATAAATGGCCACTTGACTGTGATAGCCAGTTGTCCTTACTTGCACTTGGATGGAGGCATCGGCCTTTCCTTTCTCTGGAAAAAAACTGTTTACCCACTTCCCAGATGTGTCTGCTTCAAAACACAATTTAATCCCACATTTTCTTCACATTTGTACAGTCTGTTGAGCGTTTACCATACATACAGCATGCAAGAATATTAAATCTAATGTCAGTACCGGGCAAATTAGTGGAAACAATAGTAAAGAATAAAATTGTCAGACACATAGAAGAACAAATTGTTGGGCAAAAGTCAATATGGTTTCTGTAAAGGGAAATCGTGTCTTACTAATCTATTAGAGTTCTTCGAAGGGGTCAACAAACATGTGGACAAGGGGGATACAGTGTACTCAGATTTCCAGAAAGCCTTTGACAAGGTCCCTCACCAAAGGCTCTTATGTAAATTAAGTTGTCCTGGGATAAAAGGGAAGATCCTTTCATGGATTGAGAACTGGTTAAAAGACAGGGAAAAAAGGGTAGGAATAAATCGTAAATTTTCAGAATAGAGAGGGGTAACTAGTGATGTTCCCCAAGGGTCAGTCCTAGGACCAATCCTATTCAACTTATTCATAAATGATCTGGAGAAAGGGGTAAACAGTGAGGTGGCAAAGTTTGCAGACGATACTAAACCGCTCAAGATAGTTAAGACCAAAGCAGATTGTGAAGAACTTCAAAGCGATCTCACAACAAAATGGCAAAAGAAATTTAATGTAGATAAATGTAAAGTAATGTACACTGGAAAAAATAACCCCAACTATACGTACAATATGATGGGGGCTAATTTAGCTACAACTAATCGGGAAAGAGACCTTGGAGTCATCATGGATAGTTCTCTGAAGACATCCACACAGTGTGCAGCAGCAGTCAAAAAAGCAAACAGGATGTTAGGAATCATTAAAAAAGGGATAGAGAATAAGACTGAGAATATCTTATTGCCCTTATATAAATCCATGGTACGCCCACATCTTGAATACTGCATACAGATGTGGTCTCCTCATGTCAAAAAAGACATACTGGCATTAGAAAAGGTTCAGAGAAGGGTAACTAAAGTGATTAGGGGTTTGGAACGGGTCCCATATGAGGAGAGATTAAAGAGGCTAGGACTTTTCAGCTTGGAAAAGAGAAGACTAAGGGGGGATATGATAGAGGTATATAAAATCATGAGTGGTGTGGACAAAGTGAATAAGGAAAAGTTATTTACTTGTTCCCATAATATAAGAACTAGGGGCCACCAAATGAAATTAATGGGCAGCAGGTTTAAAACAAATAAAAGGAAGTTCTTCTTCACACAGCGCACAGTCAACATGTGGAACTCCTTGCCTGAGGAGGTTGTGAAGGCTAGGACTCTAACAGGGTTTAAAAGAGAACTGGATACATTCATGGAGGTTAATTCCATTAATGGCTATTAGCCACGATGGGTAAGGAATGGTGTCCGTAGCCTCTGTTTGTCAGAGGGTGGAGATGGATTGCAGGAGAGAGATCACTTGATCATTACCTGTTAGGTTCACCCCCTCTGGGGCACCTGGCATTGGCTACTGTTGGCAGACAGGATACTGGGCTGGATGGACCTTTGGCCTGACCCAGTATAGCCATTCTTAGGATCAGTGTATTATTGGTTTTCCAATGATACTTTAGATGATATCTATTGGATATAGATTATGACATACATGAATTGGGGTACACTGAACTGGTCAGGTGAGCTGCAACTCACTAACCTGATACCAGTGAACCCCTTGTCCTCTGGCACTGGGATGCTCTTATGGTCACAGAATGTATAAATTAGAACTCCCAAAATAAATGTTAAAGGGAGGTAATTGGCAATACATTAAATTTGAGTTAGAATAAGGTCACAAATTCTATCCTAGAGATAGCCACAGAAATTGTGATGGATTTTTTTTTCCTTGTACACATATAAAGCCTGTGTTCTACCTAGGAACATGTTTCCCCTTCTCACTTCATCCTTATTATGAAGGACATAAAAAGGAGGAATATAAAAATATTGCTCAGGCATGCAGGAGTGAAATCAGGAAGGCCAAATCACACTTGGAGTTGCAGCTAGCAAGAGATGTTAAGAGTAACAAGAAGGGTTTCTTCAGGTATGTTAGCAACAAGAAGAAAGTCAAGGAAAGTGTGGGCCCCTTACTGAATGAGGGATGCAACCTAGTAACAGAGGATGTGGAAAAAGCTAATGTACTCAATGATTTTTTTTTGCCTCTGTCTTCACGAACAAGGTGAGCTCCCAGACTGCTGCACTGGGCAGCACAGTATGGGGAGAAGGTGACCAGCCCTCTGTGGAGAAAGAAGTGGTTCGGAACTATTTAGAAAAACTGGACGAGCACAAGTCCATGGTGCCGGATGCACTGCATCTAAGGGTGCTAAAGGAGTTGGCGGATGTGATTGCAAAGCCATTGGCCATTATCTTTAAAAACTCATGGCGATCGGGGGAGGTCCCGGATGACTGGAAAAAAGCTAATGTAGTGCCCATCTTTAAAAAAGGGAAGAAGGAGGATCCAGGGAACTACAGGCCAGTCAGCCTCACCTCAGTTCCTGAAAAAATCATGGAGCAGGTCCTAAAAGAATCAATTCTGAAGCACTTAGAGGAGAGGAAAGTGATCAGGAACAGTCAGCATGGATTCACCAAGGGCAAGTCATGCCTGACTAACCTAATTGCCTTCTATGAGGAGATAACTGACTCTGTGAATGAGGGGAAAGCAGTGGATGTGTTATTCCTTGACTTTAGCAAAGCTTTTGATACAGTCTCCCACAGTATTCTTGCTGTCAAGTTAAAGAAGTATGGGCTGGATGGATGGACTATAAGGTGGACAGAAAGCTGGCTAGATCGTCGGGCTCAACGGGTAGTGATCAACAGCTCCATGTCTAATTGGCAGCCGGTTTCAAGTGGAGTGCCCCAGGGGTCGGTCCTGGGGCCGATTTTGTTCAATATCTTCATTAATGATCTGGAGGATGGCGTGGACTGCACCCTCAGCAAGTTTGCAGATGACATTAAACTGGGAGGAGTGGTAAATACGCTGGAGGGTAGGGATCGGATACAGAGGGACCTAGACAAATTAGAGGATTGGGCCAAAAGAAACCTGATGAGGTTCAACAAGGACAAGTGCAGAGCCCTGCACTTAGGACGGAAGAATCCCATGCACTGTTACAGACTAGGGACCGAATGGCTAGGAAGCAGTTCTGCAGAAAAGGACCTATGGGTTACAGTGGACAAGAAGCTGGATATGAGTCAACAGTGTGCCCTTGTTGCCAAGAAAGCTAACGGCATTTTGGGCTGTATAAGTAGGGGCATTGCCAGCAGATCGAAGGACGTGATCATTCCCCTCTATTCAACTTTGGCGAGGCCTCATCTGGAGTTCTGTGTCCACACTACAAGAAGGATGTGAAAAAATTGGAAAGAGTCCAGCGGAGAGCAACAAAAATGATTAGGGGGCTGGAGCACATGACTTATGAGGAGAGGCTGAGGGAACTGGGATTGTTTAGTCTGCAGAAGAGAAGAATGATGGGGGGATTTGATAGCTGCTTTCAACTACCTGAAAGGGGGTTCCAAAGAGGATGGATCTAGATTGTTCTCAGTGGTACCTGATGACAGAACAAGGTGTAATGGTCTCAAGTTGCAGTTGGGGAGGTTTAAGTTGGATATTAGGAAAAACTTTTTCACTAGGAGGGTAGTGAAGCACTGGAATGGGTTACCTAGGGAAGTGGTGGAATCTCCTTCCTTAGAGGTTTTTAAGGTCAGGCTTGACAAAGCCCTGGTTGGGAAGATTTAGTTGGGAATTGGTCCTGCTTTGAGCAGGGGGTTGGACTAGATGACCAGTTTTTATATATATATGTATATATATATATACACACACACAATGTGTGTGTGTACTGGAATGCTACTGTAGTTGCAACAGTCCTCTTAAGCTTTGCTGTGATAAAGTCAATTATCTTGCACTGACTTCTGTTGCAAATTCTTCCCTTCGTTTGGAATGTATAACTCAAATGGTAGGCAATTATCAATGCTCTGATGACCAGATATACTACCAAAATGTATTTAATAAGAATAAGAATAATGAGGGTTGTACTGATATTGTAACTACTGTATTTCCAAAGTTAATGATCACGCAGTTGCATTCCAAACTAGTAGGTCATGTACAAATTCTGGGCTTGCAGGAAGAGTTTAAGTACATCAAGATGAGAGGTGAAGCTTTGGTGATGGGTTATAAAGTTATATGACAAAACAGTATGGCATCATCTTCTGGTGATGGTATGCACCATGGAAAGAGAGCATAGGGACAAGAGAAGGTATGTAACTGAAAGGTGGGCCCATCCCCATTGAGGCATCTAGTCAGCTAAACAACAGCATATATATAGGCGTGCATGCACACAATGTTAGGAGTTTGGAAGGGCCGGGGAAGTAAATCCCTGATTGTCCCCATCCCTATTGCGCCTCTAGAATATTGTCCTCTAGACCTGACTAGGAAGGAAAATCCATCTTGATGTAAATACATCAGTTAAACATGGTGGAGCTGGGGATCCTTCCCCTGAAAACTTTTTGAAATCAAATTTCTTGCATTTTAGAAGATCTTAATATAGGGCTCAATCCTTCACCATTGAAGTGCTGGGGAGTTTCGCCACTGAGGTCACTGGCCTCAGGGACTAGACCCATAGTTCAGAAGAAAGCTTATTTGGAAGGAAAAATGTTGGTTTTTCTAGTATTCAACTGTAATTTGCCACAAGCAAGTTTTGCACCAAAGCCACCAAAACTGGCTGGTCCCACCATATAAACCCAAAGCAGGCTATCCCCTCTCCTACCCATTCATATGGGATACTATACACATCTCCCATCTAAACCCAGGTCTCTCAAGTCCCCATCATCTGCATGTGTGTGTGCACGCGCGCACCTCCTCCCCCATCTGTATCAACCCCTAATGCATATTTTATTGCAATATCTTCGCACTGGATTTTCTATAGAATAATTTAACTTTTAACTCGTTTCCCAATTTTTTCTGGTCTTCCTCCTAAACTCGACTATTCTCCTTGTATGTTTGCCTCTTTTTCCTTTTTCATTTTTTTCCCCTGTGGATTAACCTTTGTTCCCCTTCTGTGATGGGGCGAGTGCCCCACCCCCATGTGAGAGGGGGCTAGAGTAGGCCAGAGAGGCTGCGCAGGCCAGCAGCCAATCAGGAAAGGGCTTACTGAGGGCCAATCAGGGCTGAGATTGGAGACAGCCAATCAGGGCTCAGTTTGGCCCTATATAAAGGCTGCCCAGAAGAACAGCAGGCAGTCTGTCCCAGGCCTTTGATGGGGAAGGTCTGTCTCCAGAAGTGGGAGACTAGCACCTGGGACAGCGCAGTGCTGGGCAGGCCTGGGGGAGCAGAAGGGACCTCCCACCTGGTGTCAGCCTGGCTGCAGGCCCTGAGGGGAAGGGCCTAGCTGGTGCGAGGGGCCGAAGGGGAAGCAGCCCAGGGATGTGGACAGACGGAGGGAGAGAAGGAGGGCAGGACGGCTGCCACTAGAGGGTCCCTGGGTTGGGACCCAGAGTGGTGGGTGGGCCTGGGTCCCCCCCTTGCCTTACACCCGGCTGACAGAAGTGGTTGTCTTGGCTGCACCAACCCCCTGCCAAAAGGGGTGTGACTTTGGAGGTGCAGTTGCCCACATTGGCTGGGGTGCAGAGAGACAGTGGATTTACCCCCGCCCCTCCGGAAGGGGGCAAGGATGGTCTAAGGGCACTGCTGGAGGGCAGTGGCTCGAAAAGGATGCCACAAGCTGGTGAGCGACATGGGCTCAGACGCCAACCGAGGGTGAGATGACGGATGGGACACCACCAGGAGGGGGTTGCTCCACTGGACAGAGCTAATTCCCAGAGACAACCAGCAGGAGGTGCCAGGTGGTGAATCCCAACCTGTCACACCTTCCAATATCTAAAGCACTCACTTCTTTGTCCCCCTTCTCTCTATTTTTCTCCTTCCCCTTATTCTCTCAATGTTTCCTCCTCTCCATCCACTTCCAGCCTTCCTCACTCTCTCTCATCTGCTCCAGTATTCTTCTCTGTACAGCTCCTACATTCACTCATCCCCATGTACTCCATCTTCTTCTCCTCTCTCCCTAAAGGGAAGGGAGAAATCTTCATGTATAAGAGGCAGATAGTTTCTGATGCTTCTTCACCAGAAGAGAGAAGAAGGGCCTGTGTACATGGTGAGTTACTGTATGACAAGCCAGAGTGTGAATCTACAGCACACTAGCTTTCTGAGCACTAACTCACTGTGTGGTCTGTCCTACAGCACACTGAAAGTTCTGTAGTGCACTTTGACGTAATCCTGTTTCAAGCAGGATTACGTCAAAGTGCACTACAGAACTTTCAGTGCCCTGTAATGGAGTCCAGATGGTGAGTGAGTTTACAGCAAGCTAGTCTGCTGTAATTCACACCCTGGGTTGTCATACACCAACTTGCTGTGTAGACAAGCCCAAGGAGATGGCTCCTACTGGTAGGAAAACTGGGAACCCAAATAACTTCCTAGCCAAGCACCAGCTCCTCTGGCTGCTCCCATTTCCCTTCCTGGTGAATCCTCATTTTACCAGAAATGGAGAAGGTGGGAAGAGGTAGTGTTTTCTCACTGGTTTTAGAACATCTCCTTACTCTAACCCCTGCTGATATTGGTTATAATGAGTTAAGGACATTAAATTATCCAAATGAATTGTACATTAACTCATTATCTCGAAATTCTGGAGACTAATTGAAAAGTCCTATAAACAGAGTGTGTGTTTGGGCAGTCCTTAAACACTGCTAAAGGTTTCATGTCAGGGGAACATGACTTTATACCACCATTAATCTAAAACCAGGTCATGTGCAACTGTGAAATTTAAAATGCAGGGAGCTGTCATATCAGGAAGTTTCTTGTGCCTGCCCTAGTTTTTCCTAAGTGGGTCAATAATTGCACCTCAGTCACACAGGTTTTTTAAGACTTGCTAGGTGGTGGCATTGTTGTATTTGGGATCATTTTAGAGTTCAGAGGCTAATTAGGAAAATGACAACTGTTTATTACTGTATAACTCAAATACACAATGAATATACTATATTAACTAAATAATTAATCAATTCTTCAGTTCTTCCTTAGACAAAACTCCCTTTGACTTAATGGTAAGGATTGAGCACAGATGGCAGAATTTAGTCTGTGACTTTACAGAGAATTCCACTGTCAGCTGGAGATAGTAGTAACACACTCCATGACGTAATGGGATGGGTCTGCACCAAACTGGGAAGTCCATTTTGTATTGTAACTTCCCTTTTGTGCTATATGCTCAATCTGTGTGACAAAGTGGGAATTGTGTGTAATATTTTTATTATTCCTCTGCATGCTTCTATTCCCCTATGTACTTTGCATTGCTATCCAGTGAGTGCAAAAGAGTTTAAAAAGTTGCTCTTGTGGGACAGAAGGGGACCTGAGGTTTGTGCCACATAACTGTCTGGGTTGGGATGACTAGGTCATTAAAGGACTTGCTGGAACCAGCCCATATCAATGGAGGTGACAAGGGGAGACCCAACGTCTTAACAATTGACACCTATCCATGGGAATCTCCAGCAGGTGGAACATGTGAACTCAGCCTGGGTCTACTGGAGTTGGACAATGGACTAAAAGGTATCAGGTGGTAGGGATAAGAGTTAGCTTTTGGACAGACTCAGCAGCTCTCCTCTGGAACTGACCAAGAAAGATGCCTGCCTGGTGTCACTGCAAATATTTGCTGAGGTGCATTGGTCCCTGAAGACTGTAAAAGTCTCTGACCAGGAGTCTCTCAGTTGGACTTATGGGCAGAGCTCATGGTGTAAGAAAGGAGTGCTGGAGTCCAGAAGCTCAGTCTCAGATGTGGAGGCCACATGGCCTCCTCTTTAGGAAAAGTGGGACCTGCCTTGGCGGCTTGCCACACAAAAGGGGTTCCTCCAACGGGTTGTCTAAAAGCTGGGGCATAGCACAGACAATGACAATGGATCCATGATGATGTGTATAGTCTTGCCCAGTGTGGAGCTATTATGACCGATTCCAGACAGCTACTGTACCTAAGAAAGATGCTTGATGTCACATTGAAGGACGATGACTGAGAAGCCATCAAAGAGCAGTTCTGAATATCTCTCAATGGCTGACCCAGCCTCATGGAACAATGGATTTTTTACAGAGTGGTGTCAGCATGACTGGTAGATTCGCAGCTTCTCAGCCATGGTCCATGGCAGGAGAGAGACTGTATTTAAGGAGAGGTGTGCCTATGAGCAGGGGAATAGAATCTCACCACATGGAAGCAGGATGCATAGGAGAGAGAGAAGGCAGGAGGGGTTTTACTCAGCCTGAAACACTGAGAAACCTCAAAAAGAAGAACAGGAGTACTTGTGGCACCTTAGAGACTAACAAATTTATTAGAGCATAAGCTTTATAAATGCTCTAATAAATTTGTTAGTCTCTAAGGTGCCACAAGTACTCCTGTTCTTCTTTTTGCGGATACAGACTAACACGGCTGTTACTCTGAAACCTGAGAAACCTCAGCCTCACAGAAGGGGTGACCTCAGATTAGGGGAGTCTCGTGAGTTTTTTTTTTTTTTATTTTGTAAAGATCGGTAACTCTCTAGGACTTTTAAGAACAAAATGACCCTGCTTAAAAAATTCTTTTGCTGAACCTGCTTTCCTGCTGTGTTGTCCCCTAAGACGCTAAAGTAGAAGCCCAGAGTGACCAAGGCATAGGTGGAACTCTGAGGGAGTGTATAAGTCAGTGGGAGAGGGCCTCAGGTAGTCCCTGCAACTGGGTCAATTTGTGACAGACTGGTGACAGTACAGAGGGCCAAGTTGTGACACACACAGCCAATGAAACATAGAAAACAGTGGGCACCTCACACCACCGGACTGATCAGCCAGTGTAACTTCACTGAAGCTAATGGAGCTTGTGCCAGTTTCCACCACCTGAGGATCCTAGCTCAGTTTTCTATCTGCCAGAGGATCTGGAGGGTGAAAGCAATCTACTTTTGCTACATTACGTTGCATAGTCCCGAAGACTCCAGATCTGGGAGCCCCTTGTTAAAATGCTTCCTCCAAGTTCCTGAAAATATATCCCTCATAAAAAATATATGCAAAGAGTACATTTTCTTGCTTTTGGACTGGACAAAACTGCACTAAATGCCACATTTGTCAAACCTGTGTATCTGTGTCCAAAAATAATATATATGGTGACACAGACGTCACAAGTAGGCAAGGGATCTATAAAGTCTACATTTATTCCAGCACATATGAGCTAAAGCATGACCAATAGCACAAAGTATTCTTGGAGTAGAGTACATACTATATACAGATCTTAAACTAAGTTTTCCTAGTCAAATTGAAAATAGAACAGCATCTGACGAAATGCCAAGAAGGAAATGCACCAGAATGAGAAGGGTGGATTCTCAGATCTATTTTCTGGATATGGAATTTCAAGCATTGCTTCTTCCACAAGCAATTGGAAGTACAAGTAATAAAGCCTTTGTCATGCAATTAGGGCTTGATTCTTCAAGATGGGGAGCACTTTTTAAGGTGTTGAGGGTGCTCAGCACCTCATAGGATCAATCCCATATTGAATACACAAGCTTCAGCAACAGTGTGCCTCCATCTTTAAAAAAAACTAGCAAGAAAATAAAGCTGCAGAATTGGATGCTTTGAAATTAGATTTCTGTTTTCATGTTCTAAGGTGATATGTAACAACAAAACTAAAGACTAACAAGATTTTTTTTTAAATAAAAAAATGGGTTAAATGGAAAAAACTCTGTCAAAGACCTGAAACAGACCTTAAATGTGTACAGCATTCCTGAAAATAGCAAAAGCCATTTTATGCTTTATTACTATGCAACCGATAAATAGTAGGAGCTGCAGAGAATATGCTGATGAAGCACAGAACTCCCAATTTATCAGCTGCACTTTGTATTTCCCTTGTATTATGTTCAGAAGATAAGAATGTAGTAACCAGATGTCACAAAGGCATCAGGTTAATAATGATGATTATATAGTGCATTGAAAATACCAGAAGACTGAACATCCATATAGTTATTTCCAGGGTAATACACGCATCTTATTTTCAGCAGAGTTCAGAAGATCCCCAAGAAATAGAAAGCCATTAGTTAGTTGTGAAGTAGTGAGCATTATAAAGAGACAATGAGCTAGAGCAGACAAAAGGAAGCAGCACTGTCTCTGGGACTATTACCTTCCACTTAGCCTTTCTTGTTGGCTTGGACAGGAAGGATGCAGTACTTGTACTCAGACTGTTCCTAAGAGGAGGAGCAGAAGAGAGAATCATTTTTCCATGCTGTTCTTGAAAGCTTTGATATGAAAGGCACTGGCATTGAGAACAATGGCAAAGCTAGTTCAGAGTTGACATTTCATATTATTTATTAGCCACACTCCCTTCCCTGAAATTACAGGCTCTCTTAATTGAGATTTCTTTTTCTGGTATAACAGATACTGCTCCTTCAGACTTCCTTTCTCTTCTCATTTCCTCCCATCTTCCTACCCACCCATAAAATATGACTCATTCAAAATGAACATGGCTTTGAAACAAGTCGAGCCAACTGAATGTTTTCTGACAGAACAGTTTTCTGTCAGAAAACAAAGATTTGATGGAACTGAAACATGCTGTGAGCGCATGTCCATTCCATCAAAAAACGTTCAGTGAAAACAAGGCAAGCAGGCTGGATGTTTCCTGCCCGCTGGCCCCTTCCTCCCGACTCTTCAGGGTTCCAGGCTCTTCCGCAGCCTGCCTGGCACTCTGCCGAGGAGCTGGAAATTCCACCCCCCCTGCCCGGGCTCCTAAATTTTCCATCTACCCGGCTTCTCCTGGGTTCCCAGAGCTCCCTAGCTGGCAGGGCCGGCTCTAGGCACCAGCAAAGCAAGCAGTTGCTTGGGGTGGCAAATTTGCAGGGGCGCAAGAATCCAGCATGCGAGCTGAGAACCAACAGGGGGCCCTGGGAGCTGTAGTTCCTTGGTTAGCTCCCTGCCTATAGAGCCAGCCCTGGAGCAGGGAAAGAACTACATTTCCCAGCAGTCCCTTGGCCGCAATGAACAGGAAAGGGAGGGGGAAAGGAGTGTGGAACTGAAACCTCATGCTGCAGCTTGCTGTGAATGGTAGGGACAGAGCCACCTCTAGGTTTTTTGCCACCCCCCACCCCAGCCCTGGCTCCCCCCACACCCCCGTGTTGCCCCAGCTCTGGGCTCTTCTCCCCCGCCCACACACCTGCACCCCCTGCTGCCCCAGCTCTGGCCCCCACCTGCACCTCCTGCCGCCCAGCCCTGGGCTCTCCCCCAAAGAAAGAGTTGGGTGGACTAAATGGACAGTGCACCTCTCTATCTGAAGCCTAGCAAGGGAGGTACGTGGATCCTACTTGAATTTAACATGAAAAGTAAGGGAGGGGAGGCTCTCCTAGGAGCTGGGCAGCTTTAGATACAGTACCAGGCACATAGGAGGATTTACACTTCTGAGCCATGGAAGCAGAAATTGATTTTTCTTTTCCAGATTTAGCTAATATTCAGAAAGGGAATCTACCACCTGCCTTCCAGATTTGAACACCCTCAAAATTCAGGAGTGCTCAAGCTCAATTTGGGCAGCTGTTACTTCATTTCTCCCAAATCAAATATACTGATCCACTGTAACTTGCTGTAGAAAAAGTAGAATAAATTGAGCAAGAAATGCTTCCCAGTGGTTATTAGGACTGAGGTTCTGAAGAAGTGAGGTTCTTACCCACGAAAGCTTATGCTCCCAATACTTCTGTTAGTCTCAAAGGTGCCACAGGACCCTCTGTTGCTTTTTACAGATTCAGACTAACACGGCTACCCCTCTGATACTTGAGATTTGTGAGAAACTGAATCTGTGTTGGCTAGTTTACTCAAAATCAGCTGACAAAGTGTTCTGTTTTAGTTGCAAAATACTTGACAAGAATGCTCAATCACACGACTGCTACTCTGAAATCACTGATTGTGCTTTCCAGGTACAATTCCTGGCTAGTCTTTGGCTCTCTCTGACACACTGCATCAGTTAGCAAGGGCAACAGCGAGAAAAATGACCTCTTGAACTAAAGGACCCGGGTTAACACTCTAAGGCTGCCACCTACTGTAACACTATTTAATACTGGTCCACCCAGAGTTGATGGACAGTTCAATTTCTTGATGTTA
Organism: Trachemys scripta elegans; assembly: GCF_013100865.1. Lineage (NCBI taxonomy): Eukaryota > Metazoa > Chordata > Testudines > Emydidae > Trachemys > Trachemys scripta. The sequence goes on along the minus strand of NC_048298.1, from coordinate 288,589,268 downwards.
GTACATTTCAGGTATTCTTAAAATTAAAAAGTTTCTATAAGCTTAGGAGGAAACTAATTTTTTTTATTTGCTTCTATATGGCATGAATAAATACAGATTTACAGATCCTAATGTGCACATTAAGTAGGGAAAGGCAGAGAAGATGCCAGTAACCCAAGTATGGGATTTACAGGCATTTTGTAAATGTCTCAGATCTGACAGAGGCACAGATATTTCTCAGATACAGGCCTGAAAAAGAACCCATCATGTCTGAGGATGTAAAAGAGGACTTGGAGAGTTACAAATAGCATAGACTTGCTCTGCCAATGGAGGTCAAATTCACTAGCCACAGGATTCTTCCAGACATGGGGACACCATTGGTTTTAAATCAGTGCCACCTCCCATTTTATAGCTCAGCATGTAAATGCTATTCTCCAGAGGACAAGTTAATATAGTCACTTTCTCAAAGAAAGACAGCCTCGGCAGTTGGCCATGAAAAGCTTATTTTCCATCTCGGTGTATTGTAGACTGCACACAAATCCCTTGATACTACCATATCTAAGTGTTTACAAGAACAGTAAACCCACACATTCCACATGAACGCAGTTATCATGTGCAATGTAAAACTAGGTATCATGGATGTATTTGCTAAGTGCCCAAAGTGATTTCACAACTCCTCCATACCCAGATAATCTGGTCTGGCAAATCTGTGGAGTTGATCCCGATCTGGGAGGCTGACTTTTAAGTACATTTAGGTGGAATAAAATTAGTTTAGTTCAGCACCAATGTCTCATGTGTTCCAGTTCTAAGGCAAGGGCTATACTAGAGTTGGGTTGGCATAAAGCAGCTTATGGCAACCTAATTATGTCAGTGTACACACTGCACCCTTGCTCCCACCAATGTAAGTGCCGTACTATGCCGACATAATAACTCCACCTCCACGAGAGGCGTAGGGCTTATGGTGGTGTAGTTAGGCTGACACAGAGTCCATGTAGACATTGCGGGTTACTTACATCAGGAGTTGGCTATCATTCTTGTCCATGCTGGAGCCATGAAATTGACAAGAAAGCTGGGCTGTCACCCCGGGGCAGCTGGGGGCTCCAGCTAGAGCCCAGCTGCCCTCCCAGGCTCCCCGCTCCCAGAACAGCTGCTGTCCGGGTTCCCCGCTGGGCTGCTGCCTGGGCTTCCCGCAGGGAGTCTGACTGCTGCAGGAGCCTCCCATCTCCCTGCTCCTAGCAGGGAATCTGTTAACTTTTTATTTTCAAGAAGACAGATTCTTTCTGGTTAAGGACGCCTGTTCCAAGTCACCTAACTTCCTCAATGGAAATTTACAATGACTTTTGGCTCATCCGATTAAAGAGAATCTTTGATAGCCTCACATTCCAGTTCACACACATTGATAATTCTTGGAGTGTACTGTTTTATTATCTAAAGTCAATGGGACATTTCTGGTAGGTTATGTAATTCACATCATCATCATAAAATGTGGAATGCCCTTACAAGAGGATGCAGAGGATGAAATGTCAAAGTAGGATAGTCAATTAGGTGATGAAGACGAGTGCTGTGTGATTACAGAGCTCCTTGGGAGGATGGAAAAAAAATGTCTGGTCAGACAGGATATAGAGGACAGTGGTTAATGTAAGAAGTAGAGATGGCTGAAAAAATTCAAGATTTCCCATGAGAATTTTCATTAAAAATTTCCTTGTCTTTTTCACTACCTATAGAATTGGTTGGAGAATTTTGAAATTTTTCATCAAAAAGGGACAGTGTTTTCAATCGACTCTAGTAAGAAGTGTATATCATATATGATACAGTAATAAAAGACATACAAAAAATGAAGGTGGTCAGGCAATGGCATACTGTTTTATAATTCTGTAAGAACCACATATGACTCAAAACAAATGCCAGAAAGGGTACGTCCACTTTGAACATGTCTCACTGTGACAGGTTCGGTCACAGAAACTCCCTTGGGAGTGTCACCTGATGTGCTGAGATTACCTCTGAGCCTGTTTTCTCTGCCAGTTTGGGCCTCCTGAACCCTGTCTTGTTGAGCCCGATATGCTAATCTGCTGCAACACAGACCCAGGTCTGACCCACGCTCCCCAAAGCTGCAGACTTAACTGAAAACAGCTTAAGAAGTGCTGCTGTCTCCAGCACCCAGACACCCAGCTCCCAATGGGATCCAACCCCCAAATAAATCCATTTTACTCTGTATAAAGCTTATACAGAGTAAACTCAAATTTTCCGCCCTCTATAACACTGATAGAGAGATATGCACAGCTGTTTGCTCCCCCAGTTATTAATTGCTTACTCTGGGTTAATTAATAAGCAAAAAGTGATTTTATTAATATAAAAAGTAGGATTTAAGTGGTTCCAAGTAATAACAGACAGAACAAAGTAAGTTACCAAGCAAAATAAAATAAAACAAAACACGCAAGTCTAAGCCTAATACATTAAGAAACTGATTACAGATGAAATCTCACCCCCAGAGATGTTCCAATAAGCTTCTTTCACAGACTGGACTCTTTCCTAGTCCGGGTCCAGCAATCACTCACACCCCGGTAGTTACTGTCCTTTGTTCCAGTTTCTTTCAGGCATCTCTTTGGGGTGGAGAGGCCATCTCTTGAGCCAGCTGAAGACAAAATGGAGGGGCTTCCAGGGCCTTTTATATTCTCTCTCTTGTGGGCGGAAACCCCTTTGTTCTTCTGTGCAAAAATCACAGCAACAAGATGGAGTTTGTAGCCACCCTGGGCGAGTCACATGGCCATGAATGAATCAGTTTTTTGCAGGCCGACTCCATTGTTTACATGTTAGTTTGAACATTCGCAGGAAAGCACAGATGTGGATTGGCATCTCCCAAAGTCCATTGTCAGATAAGGGTTTCTTGATTGGGCACTTACTGAGAATAGTCCTTTCTCAAGAAGCTGACCAAATGTTTAACTGAGGCTACTTAGAATCAAACACATTGAGATACAAGTACATAGCCAATATTCATAACTTCGAATACAAAAATGATACACACATACAGACAGCATAATCATAACCAGCAAATAATAGCCTTTCCATAAAAAGAACAGGCGTACTTGTGGCACCTTAGAGACTAACAAATTTATTTGAGCAGAAACTTTTGTGGGTTAAAACCCACTTCATGAGATGCATGCAGTGGAAAATACAGTAGGAAGATATATATATATATATATATACACACATACACTCAGAGAACATGAAACAATGGGTGTTACCATACACACTATAACGAGAGTGATCAATTAAGGTGAGCTATTACCAGCAGGAGAGAGAAAAAACTTTGTAGTGGTAATCAAAATGGCCCATTTCCAGCAGTTGACAAGAAGGTGTGAGGAACAGTGGGGGGGGGGGGAAATAAACATGGGGAAATAGTTTTACTTTGTATAATGACCCATCCACTCCTAGTCTTTATTCAAGCCTAATTTAATGGTGTCCAGTTTGTAAATTAATTCCAATTCAGCAGTCTCTCGTTAGAGTCTGTTTTTGAAGTTTTTGTTGTTGTAATATTGCGACTTTTAGGTCTGTAATTAAGTGACCAGGGAGATTGAAGTGTTCTCCAACTGGTTTTTGAATGTTATAATTCTTGACGTCTGATATGTGTCCATTTATTCTTTTACATAGAGACTGTCCAGTCTGTGCTTTCCTGAGAATGTTCAAACTAACATGTACATTGGCCAAACTGGACAATCTCTACGTAGACCCTCTTTTCACATCTTCTTCAGGGGCATGGTGACCCACCTTATGATCAATGGACACGGGGACCTGTATGCACAAAGGATGAGATCAGGCTTTCTGGATTATAAAGGATTAAGCTTTACAGGAGATGACTGAGTATTGCCAAATACACGCATGCTCTAATGCCACACTTTCTGTTGACTCTTACATACTGACACAGGAACCAGTTACAATGGCTGAGACAGAGATACAGTCAAGCTAGATTTCAGAAGCATAAATATTGTGTTTATAAATTATAACTAGTTACTAATTAAATAGATAAATTATCCCAAAAGCTGTCCAAGTCATCATTGAGGATGATATCTTCAAAAGTGAGTAAATGACTTGGATACTTTTGAAAATCCCTCCCTGAAATGCTACATGGTACTGTAATGGTCCCCACAGGCTGGTGCACACAATCAGTCCACAGCAATTTTGTCATGGATCCTGTAGTGAGGCAGTGTGGGCCCTCCCACACTACCAGGCTTCCTTTGGGGCTACCAGTGGTCTGGCAACTGAAACTGCTTAACACTGACCTTTCTGGGCCACTTCCTAGATCTCCTCCCAACCATCCCCCAGGCCACCTCAGTCCAAGGCTTTCCCCTGCTGTGATAGTCCAAACCAAGAAAATAAAAAGGGATTACCAATGTCCAGGGCCCATATGCAGGGAAGAGGGGAATGTCTCCCTGTTTCTGGCATGGGTCCTCCTTTATCTGAGGGAGGGCCCTTTGGGGCGGTTATCTTACAGATTTCAGCCTTCCCTCCACTCTGCGCTGTTGGAGCCACAAGTTGCAAGTCTGATCTCTTCCAGGTCTGCCCCCAAATGAGCTCTTTCCCTGTCTTTTAATTCCTCCACCACATAGAGCCTTTGCTGAAGGTGTGGCAGGGTGGGGCTGGCTTGGCCCAAATTAATTCATTAACCCTTGTTGCCCAATAGGGGGTTTGTACACCTCATCACAAGTACTAAGAGTGGAATGGCACAAAACATAATCTTGATGATAGTCTTCACCCCAAACTCCCCTCTGTGGCTCAGGCAGTCAGGAAGTTGCAGTGTGACCTAACCAGGTTTTAGGGGGTGTCGGGTAGAATATTTGCACTTCACAATTCCCCTCCCAGATGTGGTTTTTCAAGCACATGTTTATGCTTGTGGCTTGAATTTCACTCTAACTGGATTTGGACAGTAATATTCCTGGTTAGTTGAGTCTACAGAATAGGTGTAAAAATGGGGAAAATACACAAGAATTAATCTTTCCTCCTCACCCCCCTGCCAAAGTTTTATGGAAGGACTACACGGTAGATTAGAGTGGGTTTGTTCTGACTCACTGGATTATTTTTTGAGTACAGTGCAATAATTTTAACATACTGAGCTCCTTCAAACAACCACAAAAAAGTGGAAAATTGGGTACTGTCTCATTGTTTGGAGGCATTGGTTATCTGAATTTTCTTCTTCTCAGACACCCAGTGGGTCAGTTCATTAGAACAGTACTCTATCTCCAGATACATGTAAATAATTAACAGCTAGGGTGCTAGTAGATGGTGCTCAAGAATATTTAGCATAATTCTGGGTTTGGAGCGGAGCCCGGAGCTGGAGCGCAGAGCAGCTCCGGAGCAGTGGAGTTGCAGGTTTTTGCCTGGAGCTGGAGCACAGTTCCAAAGCCCTGGGACCAATGAAACTTGTTGCTGTGGCCTGCAAATAGGTTCCTCTCTGCATCTCTGTACCTGGAGCTCTCAACATAGTTGAGATTATATTGCCCACCTGTGATAGACTGTCTCAGCACACTCCCAATCCCCATGCAAAGAAGTGAAGTGAAAAAACTGTGCAATGTAACTGGACAACACTAACAATAATTACACGGGTGATTTGGCATAAGCCAACTGCCAGAGACCAGAAAGGGTGGTGTCAAAACTGAATCCCCACTCTGTCACTCCGAGTGCAGAAGTTAGGGGCCTGCAAGGATTCTAAAAATTAATACTTGCTACTCCAGGCTTGTATTAAACTCCCAAGGTTACAGCTTTTCTGTGACCTTGGTTTGGTAAACTCTGCCACCACCCAAATCCAAAAAACCCCCTTTGAACCCAGGAAGGAGCACTTGGGAATTCCTTCCTGTGGGGTACCTTCAAGCCCTTTCACACACACCCCGTTCTCCCCCCCCCCACCCTCCCCGGGGAAGAGCTGAGAAAGAAAACAAAGGAAATTAGCTGTGACCACCAGCTAATTAAACAACATGCACAAACCTCTTAGGACACCAAAAATCCAATCCTGTTCTTTTAAAAAAAAGTAAATTTTATTAAAAACAAAAAGGAAAATAATACAACTGGAACTTAGGCTTTTTGCTAGATCTTAAAAGAAACAATTACAAAAATTAAGCACCCAAAATAGCTTTCTTGGGGGTTCAGCTTAAAGGCTACAAGCAAACAAAAGCATCTGGGGTTAGCACAGCGGAGTCCACAAGCCCAAATAAAGAAAATAAACCTAGCTAAACATCCCCAATTTACTTACATATTTGGGGGGTTCCAAATAAGTAATTCTAGATATGATCTGATGAATTTTCATACCTGGTTCAAGCCTAACACAGCATTGCTGCTCCGTATGGAGAACAACAGACAAAGGGAAAGTTTCTTTCCCAATTTTAAAAAGTTCTACCTTCCCATTGGCTCTTTTGGTCAGGTGCCCACTCCTTTTCTTTTACCTGTGGGCTTGTTAACCCTTTACAGGTAAAGCAAGCAGAGAACAGACCAAGATGGATTTTACAGCTAACTGGCTGGCTGGGTGTCCATCAGAAGGAGCTACTCTCCCCCACCCCTTCAGGTATCACACACATCCCAAATCACAGATGGTGTTGGCCAGCCTGGTTCAGGTCGGGTCCACACCAGCTAGGATTTCTTCCTAGAGGTTTAGGAAATAGAATTAATAAGATACATGCACCTTTAATTTTACTAATAATTACATGAAGAACTAAACGGTACTTTTTACATTTCAAGGACTACAGTGACTTAGAATGCAGGGACATTTTTACCTGGCTGATTCTGGGAAACCTTCCTGGGAGAGTGCATCAGCCACTTCGTTAGAGGCTCCTGAAATGGGTTGTATCTCAAAATCAAAGTCTTGAAGAGCTAAACTCCACCAAAGAAGTTTTTTGTTAGTCTCTTTGACTGGGTGAAGCCACTTCAGTGCAGCATGGTCAGTTGGCAGGTGGAAACGCTGTCCCCAAATGTATGGGCGTAGCTTTTCCAAAGTATACACAATGGTGTAGCATTCTTTTTCTGAGACTGACCTCTCAGAAAGATTTTTGCTGAGAAACACGACAGGATGGAATTGTTGATCTAGTCCTTCCTGCATTAAAACTGCTCCCACATCATGCTCGGATGCATCTGTGGTTATGACAAACGGTTGGTTGAAGTCTGAGGCCCTCAGTACAGGGTCAGACGTAAGGGTTGCCTTAAGCTGATTAAAGGCTTTCTGACACTTTTCAGTCCACTGATCTGCATTTGGTTGTTCTTTCCTGGTCAGGTCTGTCGGTGAGGTGGCAATTTGGCTGTAGTTTGAACAGTAACAATAATTACACGAGTCATTTGGCATAAGCCAACTGACAGAGACCAGAAAGGGTAGCAATAGAAACTAAATATATAGTGTATATACATCCACCCAGATTTCTAATGAAAACAGTGCTGAGTTGATATGTGAATTGAGGTTGCTATTTTCCTGACCTCGCCAGTAAATCATACAATAAATTAAAGGCTGGATCTGAGCCAGATTTCTTTTTTCCTTTCTTCCAGAATAGAAAAGTATATTAAAAAGCCTAGCTATAATCACACAGACTGCTAGTGGTCCCTCAAAAGCTGAGATCACCTGGTCTATATCAATTGGCAAACAAATAGTAGCTACTAAGTAGTTATAATGATATCTATTGTAATTATCAGGACATCTACAATTTGTTTTTTACACCAAAGACAATTGCAATGAACATCCATCTATTTTAAAGTGAAACAAAATCTCCCTGCATCCCCCCATCCATTTCAAATTCTTCCTCAAGACTCATGTCCTTTGGGTACCCATCCAACAGTGACCTCTGTGATCTTGTACATAGCTTTTTAAGGCCTGGCTTGACAAAGCCCTGGCTGGGATGATTTAGTTGTGGTTGGTCCTGCTTTGAGCAGGGGGTTGGACTAGATGACCTCTGGAGGTTTCTTCCAACCTAATCTTCTATGATCTTTGTAGTTCCTAATTGTTAGGCTTGTTCTTCACCATTACATTTAAGAATTCTGCATATGTGTGGTGCAGAGACAGCAGCAATTTTGTTTTCAAAAAGCTACAGCTTACTGCAGAAAAGACAGAACACTTTGCTCTCCTGGAGACTTCAGTGTTCTTCCTTCTTCATTTTTCTTCCCTTAATCTACAAGTAAAAGTAATTTTGAACAAGTACATATTATTCTCCTTGTATATAGAAAAAACATAACTTCCACTGCTGCATGACTGTGATGCCTCCTCCCATTTAGATGGTATATTAACAACAGAAATAGCTCCACAAACCATTTTAAAAACATTTTACACAGAGAAAACAATTAAATGTGTATGTAACTTAAGTAACCTTCACTCCTCCCTTGTCCCTCCCCCTTGCATTAATCATCCCTTACTGTTTTTCATCCTATACCCTTCCCCTTTTTCTTTTCATATACCTTGTTGTCCTAACATAGCGCCAGATCATGCAATCCTTACACACAAGTAGTTCCGTTAAAGTTAATAAGGATAATTACAAAAATAGGAGCACCAGTTTGGACCCATAGGCCCTATCTTGCAAGCTGTTCTATGCTGCCAGACGCCTGGACCTTCATGGAGCCCACTGAGGTCAATGACCAGAGAGTTGCTGAGCAGGACACCCTGCAAGATGGAAGCCTCACACTGTAATTCCCCAAGGCAGGGACTTGTTTTTTTGGTTAATCTGTCCATTAAACATGCATAACTATGGTGCTACAGAAAAAAAATTATAACAACTTTGGAACCAGAGTAAACTTTTTCCATGTGGAGACAGTTGGCCAGATTCAGATCTCAGTTTCACTGGCATTAATCCAGATTTGGGGCTATATATGTACAATTTATGAATTCTGATTAATGCTGAGAAGTTGCATAATGAAAATCTGCTGTGTCATGAGTGACTATATGTATGCACGTCCAACATTGCTGACAGGCCCTGTAGCACATATGTACCAGACAGATACAGTCAGATGGTGTTTAAGACTTAACAACCCTATTAAGGTACAAACATCTGGGACAATGAGTGAGCTGCATCCTGTGAAAACCAATTTCAGCTTGTTGGTGCCACTAGGCATAGCTACCAGGTATCTCGGGGAAGTGGAAGGCCATAAGTGCCGATGAAACTCCCCTGCTCTGGGTCTAAGTGAGCCACAGTACCTCCATCTTGTGAACTTTCACCAGCCTCCATGCTAGCAGTCTAATGCTGAAGCAGAATATGTAATGGTCAGCTTTTTTTAGCAGACAGCTGCAATTTCGTTCATACTAGCAGAAGCAGTAGTGATAAGAGGGGGCAAAGGCGGGAGGGAAAGGCCTATTACGTAGAGCTTGCAAGGCCGAAGATAAGCATGCGAACGGGAATTTTTCTAACAAGCCACAATGTGTACCTGCTGTAACTGCTCGGGACGGGAGGGGTAGGAGGGAGAAACCAGAACAAAGGCTTACTCAAAACAGCTTGGAATATAAAAGAGAAAACTTGCTTGTATTTGCTGCGCTTCTGATTTGAGACATGCTGGTCTCCTGAGTGCCTTTTCGAGATCTCAAATAAATTTGGTGTGCTTCTCCACCCTGGTGTGTCTATTGGTGCGGCGTACACCGGGCAACGAACCCTGTTGCCCCCTCGGGGCCGGCAACAAGCTGACTCCAAAAGGGAGAGGGAGAAGGTAGGAGCAATAGAAGGTTACCAGGAGAAAAACCAAAGAGGCCAGGTGACCAGGAGGGGTTTAAATAAAGAAACGCACAGAAAAAGGACACTTGGGGGAGGAGAGAATATGGTCACAGCAGCTGGTTAAGGAGAACCATGAGGGAGAAAGGCCAGCTAACAGGCAGCAGCCTGCACGAGGACACCCTGCTGCCTTCCTTCCTGGGCCCAAGTGGTTCCCCATGGACTCACAAAGGAAGGATGAGCTAGGAAGTGAAGTACAATTGCAGTTTCAGATGTTTATTGTTTTGTATGATCTGTGTTCACTAAGTATAAAAGAGCATAAAAGGCGTTAGACTGTATAAAGTGTATGCATGTTTATGCTTCACAACTACTTTGTGCCCCACAGAGAGTTAAACTATCAACCAGAAGCTTCAGAGCTTTGGAGGTGAAGTTCTGGGAAAGGGGCGTGTTTAAATAACTGGGGTATCTTGGGAGGTCAGTGTTCCTGGGGCCTAGGACAATTGGGCTGAGGAGCCCCAGTTCTGAGAAGGGGTTACAGACTGAGAGGCTGTTCCTGGGAAATGTGCCAAAGCAGGATCCAGTGGGGCAGCCTCCTGAGGCTCTAGAAGCTTGAAACACCCAGGGGATCCAGGACATAGAGGCTTGGATTCCTCCCAGAGCAGTCCTAATGGACAGCTGGAAGGGGGTGCATTCTAGGATCTATGACATCACGGTAGACTTTTGCCATGTGGAGACAGTTGGCCAGATTCTGACCTCAGTTACACTAGTATTAATTGAGAATAACTCTCTTGATTTCAAGGGAGTTGTGCTGGCTTTACCCTGGTATACTTAAGAATAGAAGCTGGTCCTAAACTCTAAAGCTCTTTCGAACTCAGAGGTTTCAAATGCAACAGGAATTGTCATATTTTCACATTATTTTCACCTTCCACCATTACAATGTGTACAATCCAATATGACTCTGCATCATCACAATACAGGGAAAACATAACAAAATTATTTCTTATGCTGCCTTCCAAGTGATTCATCACTGTTAGTGTTGGGATTTGAAATGATAAAAAATTAGCAAGCAAATCAAATAACTAGAAACTGATAATATCATTATTTCATATACATAAAATAATTTAACTCTCTGACATACAGATTTCTATGAACAGAACAGATGTTTGAAAAACCAAAAAAAATGGAAGAAATTAAATTTTTAACATTTTACCAGCTGGTGTCCTGCCCATCGGAAACTCTGAATGCTAGAGCCTGTTCAACAGATAGCTGTATGGCTCTGCAATTTGCATTTAACACTGGAACATATTTTTAGTTTTGCATCCCAAAAGGAAAATGCAAATCGAGACTACATTGCTGACTGAGCGTGAGCTAGAGCCAGACACGCTTTCCTTTGCAATATAACTATTTTCTCATTTAATGGAAGGATTGTCCTGTGGTTAAGGCACTATGCTAGGATTCAGGAGACTGGGATTCAGTTCCCCATTTTGTTGCATATCCTTGGGCAGGACACAATCTCTCTGTGCCTCAGTTCCCTTTCTGTAAAATGTGACTAATACTTATTTTCTCCCTCCATTTGTGTGTCTTGTCTATTTTGGCTCCAGTCCTGCAAACCACTGTTTGCAGGCACACCTTTGTGTCCACACACAGCCTCATTGACTTCAATGGGGCTGTGCTTGTTTATGGGGCTGTGCCTACATATAATCAATAGCAGGACTGGTGCCGAGTGTAAGCTCTTCCATGCAAAGGCTGCCTGTTACTATATGTGATTACGCTGTCAAGAACAATGGGCCTCTGAGCTTGGTTTGGGCCTTTGCAGTTACTATAATGCGAATTAGATAAATTCTAATTTTATTTTCAGATTTCACGCCATGATATCTTTAGTGTTTAGAAGAACTGAATATGAAAAGGCTTTTGATAACATTTAAAGTTATTTAATCTTGCAATGCAGCAACTGAGCTTCCAAAGAGCAACTTGATTCTATTGGTGTAGATGGGTGAAACTTTGGCCAACAACAGGCATAGATCAATATTGCATTCACTGGTCTTTTTCTTTCTTTCTTTCTGAAAGAAAGAGGATGTACTGTCAATCAAAGTAATGCAACAGTCTTTCATATCAATGCTTTAACTCTATTTCCCCCCACCATCTTTATTTATTATTATTTCTATTGTCATAGAACCTACAAACCCCAGTTCCCATTGTGCTAAACACTGTGCAAATATATAACACAGGGGTGGGCAAACTTTTTGGCCTGAGGGCCGCATCGGGTTTCCAAAATTTTATGGAGGGCCGGTTAGCGGAGGCTGTGCCTCCCCAAACAGCCAGGCGTGCCCCGGCCCCACCCCCTATCCCACCTCTCCTGCTTCTCATCCCCTGACAGCCCCCCCCAGGACTCCTGCCCCATCCAACCACCCCTTCTCCCTGACTGCCCCCAACTGCCCCCCACCGCCCCATCCAACCCCCACCTCATTCCTGACTGCCCCCATTCAACCCCCCTGCTCCCCGCCTTCTGACCATCCCAACCCCTATCCACATCCCCGCCCCCTGACCACCACCCCGAACTCCCCTGCCCTCTATCCAACCCCCCCCACTCCCTGCCCCCTTACTGCGCTGCCTGGAGCACCGGTGGCTGGCGCCGCTACAGCCACGCCACCAAGAGCACCAGTACAGGCAGCCGTGCCACCTGGCTGGAGCCAGCCACGCCACTGTGCAGCACAGAGCACTGGGTCAGGCCAGGCTCTGCAGCTGCGCTGCCACAGGAGCTCGCAGCCTGCCACCTAGAGCATTACACCGGCAGCGAAGCGAGCTGAGGATGCGGGGGAGGGGGAACCGCAGGGGAGGGGCCGGGGGCTAGCCTCCCAGGGCAGGAGCTCAAGGGCCAGGTAGGAGGGTCCTGTGGGCCGGATGTGGCCCGCAGGCCATAGTTTGCCCACCTCTGATATAACAACAAAACAGTCCCTGCCCCAGACAGATGGGGGAGCACAAGAAAACAATCAGACAGTACTGGTCAGCACAATAGACAGCGCTCTCAGGACACCAGCATCCCAACTATTGTCAAGGAAGCACAGAAAAGCTTGAAGGAGGGATTTGAAGGTGGATAACGAATGAGTTTTGTGGAGGTTTACAGGGAGTTCCGCCCAAGCACAAGGGGCTAGAATAGGAGAAAGCATGAAGGTAGTTGTTTGAAACTGTAACATATGGGCAATAACTGCTGGCAGTATGGGCGCACCGGAGACAGGATTCACCCAGGGTTCACGAATGGCAGGCACTCAATAGAACACTCAGGACCATTGTCCACAGGTGGTAAAAGGAAGGAATTTTGCTTTTTCAGAACCAGTATAATTCTTTGGCAGTGGCATTTATGTGCTATTTAGACTTTTATCGTATCTTCCTAGTCACACTGCGAATGTTAAGAATGCTTTGATTATACAGTGCTTTGTCAGATATGTATTCAAATAATAATGCCAAATCCATATTCTTCAGCTCTTGCAGTCATTTCACTTCCTGCTGCTTTGGCACTAGTACACCCACCAACACTGACAATTAGAAGAAAAATGTAGCCCAATCAGTCACATATTTATATAGCACCCTTCAGAATCAACATTTTAGCATGCTTCTTGGTCATTAAAATCCAATTATGTAAAAGCACACGTTCCATGGGAACATGCAATAACTTATTTATTCTGGAATAAAGAAATTTAAATGCAAATACATCACTAAAATGTGTTTGAAGGATATGTTTACAGTATATTTGGAAGAAAAGTAACACACATAAGAGATGGGAGCCTGCTTTGGTATCTGCAGTGACCATTCCAAAAACAAACCCAAATGCTTAGTTACCAAAACAGTGTGGATTGGGTGTTCGCTATCCAGTGTAGCACTTAGAAATGACAGCACCAAGCGCCTCTTCGTTTTGTCTTGGCAACATTTAGGACGATTGTCTCAGAAGAAGAAAGTAAAAATAAAAAGCCAAAGGAACAAGCAGGAGAGGGAATAAAAATTGAGCAGTGAGAGAAGGAAAGGCAAATGAGACTTTGCTGTCATCAGATGCAGTGACAATGAAATTGCGTTGGAGCATATTCCTGCCAGTAAACTCATTTGCTAGAGTACTCATGAAAAGCAAACACAGGTAGGGCATGAACACAGTGGATGTGAATTTGTTTAAAAGTCACAAAGAATAGTCATAGATTTTTTTACATTTTTTGTTTACAGTATTAGATCAATTCATTAAATAAAGCAGGTAAGGATATACCTCAATCCTCCAGTGTTAGCTGTATATATAGGAGTGCTCACATGAGTATTTGCAGATCAGGGCCATATTAGCTGCTGTTCTGGATTGAATGCCTTGGGCCTAATTTTCCCCTAACTTACCTTCTGTTCAGAAAATGCAATGTAATATATGCCAGTTACTGACATACCACTGAATAGATTGAGGAAATAACACATAAGGCAGAAACACAGTGCATTATAACTATTTCTGTGGTGGTAGCTTTCCTCCTCTGCCAATTGTCATTTTGAGCTTTGTAGCAGTAGTGCAGATGAGATTGAGAGTATATTTTACTTTTACAATTGTACTCAAATAGAGCTTAAGTGACACATAGGTCTTATGATGGCCCCCGGGATGGGGTGGATTTTTTGTCCCAAGAGATGATATACTACAGGTTATGAGGAAAATACCATGGCATCCAATAGAATTAACATGAGAGAATGCTTCTCGGTGCAGCAATATCTGTCAGTGTATATTACAAATGACATCAGTTGTGAACAGTGGAAGAGTTCATGAAAATAATGGGCTAATGTCACAGCAGCCACTTCTTAAAAACTGCATAGCAACTGTCATTTCCCCCTGGTTTGCTTTGAAAGGTAAATTAAAGACAGCTGAATAATCTAGGAGGTTTTCCAGACACTACTCATTATTAATTGCATTTTCATCACTGACGGCACTATCTGTGCACTCTGTTTGAGCTGCACTTGCTCCCACCCCCATCGTCATGGGTCTGTCTGCTTGTCCATGCAGATGCCCTGTTTTCACAAGGTTATCAGAAATCCACTTCGGCAGAACTAGATTAAATTTAGCACATGGGAAGAGGAGTAAAATCTGTAAGCAAACATTTTTCTGTTTTAATTTTTTAAATGGATTCTATAATTGTCAGTGCTCATGTTATTACAATGAAAACATTTAGAAGTTGACTCACTGGGATTTTTCATTGCTCAGATAATAAAATGAGCTACTTGAGTTATGCCAAGCATTAAGCCTATTGGTCTATTTTTAGTTTCTAATGTTTTGTGCAACTTTCAGCTACTGTGGTGATGGACTTTGGGCTTTTGAACTAACAGGAAAATAGACAGACAAATATAAATCACAGCTAAGCAAGAAGCCAGAAAGCTGAGGCCAAATATTGCCCCAATTTACACACATGTGAACCCAATGGGATCAACGGTGTTATACAGGGCCAACATTTGACCCTTACATTTGATTTGTAATGGGGAATAGAATACTTTCTATCCAAGAAGGGTGTTTATGGTGCCCTTCTCTTGGATAAATGTAATCAGATTGTTACACAGAAGTTCAGGATATTTGAACTAGGGATACAGGATGTGGGTATATTCTCGTCTGTCTCCATATTCTGTGGAAGATCTGACAAACTGTGGGCCAAATTCTCCTTTCAGTTTTACCCATGTAAAGCTGGAGTAGATCCTGTTTGGGAGATATCTTTTTGCTGTCATCAGGGACAGATTAATGCATAGGATCACTAAAGTCCTTGAGCGATGGGATGAGAAAACCCACAAATATCATCACCTTCACTGTGGTACTCCATCCTCACTACAACATGCCAGCACCAGAAATACACTGTGATTAGTGCTGTGCGATGTTACATGTCCAACAGTTCACTGTGGCTACTGGTTTTAAGATGCAGCAGCTGGAAGGGAATAGTTTGTCTGAGTGTTCCTTTTAGTTCTTAAACATTTTTAAAAATGTGAATCAAGCAAAACTGCCATAAACATTCTTTCCTGTCAAATATTTCACAGATTCTGGAGGCTTTGTGACAGTTTACAAGCTATGCGGCTTTGTTTGCTATCCTTACAAATTCAGTTTGCATTGTTTGAGTAAGAAACACTCAGATTGTGTGGTGGCACATGCCATAAGCTTGAATCATCAGCTCAGGTTCCTGGTTGATCATCTGAAACAGATGAGGATAACAAACTTGTCTGTAATAAACGATATGGCAGTAGTATCTGAATTTCTCACTTCATCTTACCCCCAAATATTTATACAGTTCCATTTACTCTATTTATAAACTGAATCCAGAAAAACACAGTATACTCTTTTCCAACAGAGGAGAAAACAAATTAACACTCCAGTTCTATCATCCATGTTGTGTCCAGTCGAATAGACTTGCAATAAACAGGGTCAGACTGGCTGGGTGACAGGCCAGAGTGCTATTTAACAAGTACACGGCCCAGTGAACATGCAAGAATACAGTCTGAATAGTGTGATTTAAGTCTGCTACCTCATGAACCTTCAGAGCGGATTCACCTCACCAATTGTATAATGCTCAATGAGGGACTGAAAATCCTTCCTTGCTCCTACGGGCAATCAGCTTATGTCCTGAAGGATGGAATCTTATTATGGGCTATATCCAACTCCCATTCCATTTCCGTAACTCTCAAAGTCAGTGGAAGATTTGGGTAGAAATTGATAACAGGACATGGGACTTATCTTGTATAACTACAAATGCTATTAGAGATCATAAAATTACCCAGTCCTTTAAAAAAAAAATTCAGCCACATCGGTCAGTGAATTCCACTGCTCAAAATCAAGTATTTCCATTTGTTGGGTCTGAATTTTTTGGATGGAATTCTGATTGTATTACAACAGAATAAGCCTGCAATAATTCCCTGAAGAGCAATGGAGTTACACCAGGAATGAGATTAGAATCAAACTCATGGCACTTAGACTATTCAACCTGTGCTGGGGATTTAAGGGAGTTGAACAGCATGTAAGGAATCTATCTCCTTGGGGAAGACAATGTGTCTGATCACCATCGTCCTGTACTTGCCATAGTCATTTACATGAGTGAAAAGTGGGTGTAAACAGTGGTGCTGGAACTAGGGTGGTAATGGGGATGCTGCTGCACCCCCTGGCTTGAAGATGTAATAACAAACACCAAATACATGGTTTCTACCATCAACACCCACACTGTAGAAATTGTTCCAGTACCCCCGGGTGTAAAGCATTACATACCAATTGGTAGCATTTTATATCCGCTTTGCACTAGTGTATATGACTACCCAAAGTGAAGGGCAATGGTGAATTGGGCTTAATGTGATTAAAAACCTACAAAGTGTTGAGCCTTTTTCCTTTAGGGGCAAATGGACTAACTCTCCTCACTGTGCTCTGGTTTCCATCCACAGAATGAGACTAATTGCCTCTCACATTGTGATTGCAAGAGTGAAGAGAGAGAGAAAGAAAGAGACACTGTTCTATTTTCCCTCCAATAGTCCGTCAACTATTTGCTGCTAGGTTATTAGAGGAGAGAGACAGAGCAAAAGAGACAGAATGAGTCACAGCAATACCTTGTCATTAGTTTAACAAGAAGAGATAGAAACAGAGGGAGCTCACTGGGCTAATTTTCTTCCCATCCACCACTATAAATTAAAGGAGATTAGAACAACAAAAATCACTGCAGTGCATCTTGGACTGCTTGTTCAATTAACCTTAAACTGAAAATATTAACATCCAGTATGAAAAATGTTGGCCACTGCACCAGATGCCCTGTTGCTAGAAAGAAGAAGGAAAAAACAACAACCAGACATCATGCTCCATATTGTCTGCACTTACCAACTGGATGGAAGTGTGGCAGTATAGCACATTGTGGGGAACTATGAACCAGATTTTCAAAGGTAGTCAGCACCGGTAGCTCCCATTGTTCTCCAAAGGGGAGCTGGGCTCTCTTTGGTATCTAGTCAGTAACTTAGGTGCCTTACTGGGAGATGTTGAGTTCTGACCACTTTTGAAATTTTCGTTATTCGTGGAATGCCATTGGGATCTGCCAATCTGACCCACCAATAGTTACCTGCCAAAAAAAAATAAATATGCCAAACCTCAAACTCTCTTCATGCACCATGATTCGTATAGGGCCATCATATGTCCACAGTGATTTTAAAAATAGATGTTTTAATTGATTAATAACATTAATAATGCATTACTACATTTTAATTAAAATGTTTTAAATACCATTTAATAACTGGAGTAAAGAGAGTTTAACATCTTTAACAATATTTTAGCTAGTCATGTCAACCTTTGGTCTACATTAGGTTCATGTGTTCGCTAAGATATTTTAAAATACTACTCATTTTCCAAGTCTAGACAAAATCAAGGAGGACAAGGATCACAAATAATAAATCATTTATTTTTTGAAAAGCCAGGCACATATGCGTCAGTGATAAACTAATGTTGGAGATACAACTCAGAAAAACCTGTGGGTGAAATCCTGGCTCCATTGCAAATCATAGATTTTTTGCCATTGCCTTCAATAGAGTCAGGATTTCACACTCTGACCAAATGCATCGATTGTAGTTTTATACACTTGCACAGAGAGAGCACACGACAAGTGAATGAACTGGAGGAAGATTCTGTGTTGATCCAAGACTGGGTCTATTCCGCATCTATTGGATAGTATTGCAGAAGATGACTATCTCATCTCACAAATTTCTGCATACTCTTGCTGTTGTACATTGTTATATATCTCATAGCAATGGACAAGGTCCCTAACAATGCACAAATGGGCTTTGGAAGTTTCATTGTCTATAGCACTACTAATGAAGAACTAGTTTATAGACTGCGAAATAATAAAAGGGCTGAAATTTGTAATCCTTGGATAGATACAATAACATGAAAGATTGTTTTTTCCTACTGTTATTCACCAGGTGCCCAATTCTGCACCCATTACACATGTTGGATAGTATTGAAATTACTAGCCACATTGAGCTCTCACTACACTCGATAGAATGACTTGCATCAGTAAGTACCACTCAGTGGGAAGGCTGCAGAATTGGGCTTTATAGTTCTAAAAATGTAAATCAAGCTAAGGGTAGAGCCTCTGGATGTTGTGGATCACCATAACTCCCAAAGAAGGGGAGGAGGATTGTGTGTGGGCATAATCATTGGGTCCATGTAGCATATCAATCTATTGGCCCAAAATCCTGCATGTGGGGGAGAATTAAGGAACAGAGGGTTACCTCCCACACATCTCCACATGGTCCCAGCAGCTCAGTTACAGATGCAGCGTGGTTTGTGGCTATCAAGAATCCCCCATCCCTCAATCCCAGAGTTTCCACTCACAAAGCAAAACTCGTTGGCACAGACTTTGCTCCTCCCCTTTCTGTCTGTTCAGGTTTCATAGGCTTCCATCACTACAGACTAGTATCTGAATGCACAAGAGAGGAAAAGTTTGATACTTCTGAATGTGCAAAATATTGACAGACCAAGCTAGAAATGGACATCCACATGGATGCGTGATTCAGCTGCCAAAGATAAAGAGATTGATCTTCTGCAGGCAGAGAAAAAATTTTAACCAGTGTGTACAAATTTGTGTTCTAGATTGCTGGATGTACCTATTTAGGTTGCAAATGCTCTGATTTGCACACAAAATTACTCATTTTCTGCAGGGAAACAGATTTTTATGCACACTAGCAGACATGACTGCAAAGTTTGTGGATATATGTTTGGTGGTCAACTGAAACTTTGAGCCAGGGCATGCATAAACACTTGTTTTCTGGCCTGCCAGAGAAATATCAGTGTTAAGTTAAAAATCAATAGCACAACTTTTAGTCTAATTCTCAACATAGAAGAATGACTAAATGAGTAACAAAACCAATCAAAAATTAGTGAAGCTTCATAATTCTGAAGAGCCTGTAAAGAAAAGATTGTAAAATCAAGAAGTCCAGCAAAAAAACAATTAAATTATCAATGATAGAAAGCTAGTGTGAACCAGCATTTCAGTAGCAGAAAATTTACATAGCTATGATGTTTAATTATGTTGACTAGCTAAGAGAATCATAAGTGACTAAATAATGAGTAAAAAACGAATCATGATCAAAAAGTCTTCCAACAATAAAGGGGTTATACAAGTTGGGTCAAGCTTAAAATGAGAACAAGGAAGAACTATAGATACTTCAGAGTTCAGCTATAAAATCTGTTTCAGCCAAAATTCAGATGCATCCTTCATCACATTGGGGAACTAAACATTGCTAAAGGCTGTGAAATACAAAGAAAGTAATGAGAGGTAAATCTCAGAGGGATGAGCAAACATTTAAATTCACAAATATTATGACACTTAGGAATAAAGTCTAACCCTCAATATCACTGAAGAGCAGAGGTAGCTGACAAATGAGAAAACTATTTTGAAAAAAAAAATCTAAGTTGTTACCATTCCGTAGGGTTCAAAATAGAGCCATTTTCACCAATATTTTTGAACCATTTTGTTTACTGAAATTTTTAAGAAAATTGTATCACCATTTTTATCAAAATTATAGTTTTTTTAAAAGAAAATCAGGGAATGAAAAATGCCAATAATGCTTCTGAAAATGATTTTGATTAAATTTTGATAAAAGTAGTGATAAAAAAAATAATGTAATCATCCCAAGAAATGTCAAATATTGTTAATGTCAACTGTTTTTCACAACAAGTTTCAATTGAAGGAAAAAGCCATTTTTCCACAACAGGAAAAAAAATACTTTCACAAGAAAAAAAAATCATATCCTGGTGTAATGTGAGTTTTGGGCCAGGGGGAAAGGGGAAGTGCATGCCTGAAGGGCCTGTTGGATCCTTAGGAAAGAACTTCCTGTCCTACAAACCACCACAGAGATTGCCACTGATGGGCCTCATCAACACTGAAAAATCTGCTTGTGACAGGATGGACCCCACTTCCAGGGTGCCATCTGATGTGCCGGGGTCCCACTGAGCCCATCTGTCCCACCAGCCTGGGTCCCATCCACCCCACTCTGTGCTGCTGTGTCAGGCTCTCAAGCCCCCTTCCAGCACACACACAGGTAGGGACATGTCCAGGTGTAAAATCACACAGTCTACAATCAGCTCTGTGTGGGAGGACTCAGGCTCGGGGAATTGCCCAGCGCTTTGGTGCACATACCCTCTGGAGTGTAAACCCAAAATTATACTGTCTTGCGCTGTATAAAAAATTATACAGCATAAGCTCATGAAATTTGCCCCCTCTCCTCAATGTGGAGAGTGTTATGCACAGCTTTTGCCCCCACCCCCAGTTATGAATTGCACAAATTGGGTTTTGAAATAAACAAAGAACAAGTTTATTAACTACAAAAGGTAAATTTTAAGTAACTATAAGAGATAGCAAACAGAACAGATTACTAAGCAAATAAAACACACAAACTAAACTTAATACACT
This sequence comes from Trachemys scripta elegans, assembly GCF_013100865.1. Lineage (NCBI taxonomy): Eukaryota > Metazoa > Chordata > Testudines > Emydidae > Trachemys > Trachemys scripta. Next base: position 288,568,210 of record NC_048298.1, on the reverse strand, counting down.
AAGGGATACTGGCTACAAATAAAATTTCTTACCCTAAGTGTTGTTTCAAGTAGGTTGCAGTGTTTCTTGAAGGTAAACTGCACTGATTACAGCTTAAATCTCCAGGGATTCCTTTTACAGGCTGATGTGTCCTGCCTGGACTCGGCCCCCCTGCCCCCAGCTTAGCTTCTTTGTTTCTTCAGGTGTTTTCAGGAGTCTTTCTTCTTGGGCAGGGAGACAATGGAGAAGAGCCTTGATTAATTCACTCCCCAGCCTTAAATAGCATTTACATATGGTGGGAACCTTTTGTTTCCCAGTCTGACCCCCACTCCCTCTTTTAATGGAAAAACACTGGAAGCCCAAGATGGGGGTCAAGTACCAGGTGACCCGATCACATGAGCCTGTTGTGTCAAAGCAGCAACCCAGGAAGTTTCCCAGGAAGGCAGAATATTAGTCTTATTGTTCTTCCTAATGATCCATCCAGGCTGATTGCCTACTGTCTGGTGGGCATTCCCCAAGTACGCAAACAGTTGTAATTGTTACATAGTCAATATTCCTAACTTCAAATACAGAAATGATACATGCATACAAATTGGATAATTACATTCAGTAAATTATAACATTTCCAGTGATACCTCACATGACCCATCTTGCATAAAACATCTTAGTTATGCCATATTCATATTCTTAATATTTCCATGAAGAATATGGGGGTGTAACGTCACACTGTTTACAGAGAGCTCAATGTATTTCCTTTTTCCTTCAAAAGACCACGCTGGGTGGGAGGTGCCAAGACATCTCCTTCTTCCTGGCTATATGGAAAGGGGAAGAGAAGTTAAAGAGAAGACTCCTCTCCCTTTAAAAGCCATAGAATTGGGGGGTGAGAGAAGAATAATTTAAACTCAGATTCTAATAGGACATCTGGAGAACTCATTTGCATAAATATCCTGAAACAAACAAAGTACAAAAAGTCAAAACAATGCAAGCAATCATTAGAAGGCCAACAAAATAAAAACAAAATAAATACATTGAATTAAGCAAACTTTAAATATGATCAGTTAGTTACATTTAGCTATTACAAATGTCATAATGCTTATATTTGATAAAATACAACAGCTGGATGATCATGTATCCCAGGAATTACTGGGAAATGTTTATTTTTACCTTGAGCAGCCTTCACTAAAAGAATAACGAGACCATTATTTTTACTATACAAATAATTGGAAACAGCTGAAGGTAGACAGTTTTCCAGATAGGATACAATGAAGAAATTTGTAGGTCTACAGACACAAATGATATGCTCTATTGGCTTCAAGAAAGAACCATTCACATTTTTCAAACAAGATACAATGATGTTTTTCTCCTGGTACCAGAATAAAATGGCAGCTTCATTCTTAAAAATCAAGCTGCCATCCAGTTCTTTATTACAATACAAATGTATGGACATTATTAGAAGTATCACAGGGAGCCCCACCTCTAGTTAAGGTTGCCAGACACTTTCCATTATAAGTGGAGCTCAGTGAAATTTTTTTAGGCAACTAGCTAATTCATTTAAAATGCAGTTTCAGGTCAAATTCAGTTGCAGCTGAAATAGAAATGAATGTTTTAAATAAAAAGTTGAAATGTTTCATTGACACAGTCTAAACAAGATGTTTTGACATTTCATTTTGAAATGACATTTTGTTTTGAAATGTAACTAAATTGATTTAAAAAAAAATCAAACAAAACAGGATAAAAGTCACCTGAAAATTAAGCAAAACATTTAATTTCAGGTCAAGTAAAATGTTTCATTTGACACAAAATGAAACTTCTTTGGTTTTCCATTTTGGTGAGAAAAACTGAAAATTTTGTTATAAGACCCTGGTTTTAGTTACAACTTTGCCAAACTAACCATTAGGCTCAGATTTTCTATCATGACTGTTTGCCGCAAGCTGTAATTTTTTTAAAAAGTTTCAACTAAAATGGTTCAGTCATTTCCAAGACCAAGATTAGGGAAAAATATGTTGTTTCACCCATGTTGAAAAATTCTTACATATGTTTTATGCTCAGATGCCACCATGCTTTGGAACAGACACTTGAAATTTGGCTGGAGATCACAGTGGCATCAGATGCGCTCATTTTGCCATCCCTATGAAAATGTGCCCAAATTAGGCCAACCTATAAGCTTCTAAAAAGTCTCAGTTTGTACATGCTCAGTGAAGACTTGTTAGAGTTTGGTACCTAACTTCTCCAAAGATTCTGTCTGCACTGAGTGTGCACCATCCCCTCACAACTCCTGTGTGCTAACCAGACTGCATGCACCATCCCTCAGAGAGACTGAGCATGTTGCATCCCAGGGCTGCCGGGGCTAAGCAGGACATTCCCTGCAATTGCTCCTTCCAGCTACCTGAGGCAGCTCTGGCATCAGTCACTGGAACTGAGAGGAGGGAGAATGTCTCTCCTGTGCTTGTAATGCTTCCTCTGCTGGTGCTCTAGCAGCATGGAGGAGAAGGGGGAAGCAACCTGACAGGAATGCTGAGGGGTGGGTAATGGGGGACAGCAGAGAAAAAAGGATGCAGGGTGGGCAGAAATAGGGGCAGGAGATGGGAAGAAGAGGAGAACGGGGAAGATATGGGCAGAGATAGTAGCTAGGGAAAGAACAGGGATAGGATCTCGAGAAACAGGGATGGGAGCAGACAGGGACAGGAAGAGGCTGGATATGACAAAGGCAGAAGAGTCTGTAATCACGAGATAACCCTCTCCTAAAGAAGATGAAATTGAAACCATTATTTCTGAGTCTTAATGTTCCTCTGGTGTCTAGCAAACAGCTGTGATCCCCAGGCAACATGTGGATCTCCTTCCAGTTCTAGTGACTGGTCCACATAGACGGTAACAGCCGTCTATTGCTACCAGGTTTCAGAGTAACAGCCGTGTTAGTCTGTATCCGCAAAAAGAAGAACAGGAGTACTTGTGGCACCTTAGAGACTAACAAATTTATTAGAGCATAAGCTTTCGTGGACTACAGCCCACTTCTTCGGATGCATATAGAATGGAACATATATTGAGGAGATATATATACACACATACAGAGAGCATAAACAGGTGGGAGTTGTCTTACCAACTCTGAGAGGCCAATTAATTAAGAGAAAAAAAAAAAAACTTTTGAAGTGATAATCAAGCTAGGCCAGTACAGACAGTTTGATAATAGGTGTGAGAGTACTGACAAGGGGAGATAGAGTCAATGTCTGTAATGGCTCAGCCATTCCCAGTCCTTATTCAAACCGGAGTTGATTGTGTCTAGTTTGCATATCAATTCTAGCTCTGCAGTCTCTCTTTGGAGTCTGTTTTTGAAGTTTTTCTATTGTAATATAGCCACCCGCAGGTCTGTCACTGAATGACCAGACAGGTTAAAGTGTTCTCCCACTGGTTTTTGAGTATTTTGATTCCTGATGTCAGATTTGTGTCCATTAATTCTTTTGCGTAGAGACTGTCCGGTTTGGCCAATGTACATGGCAGAGGGGCATTGCTGGCACATGATGGCATATATCACATTGGTAGATGTGCAGGTGAACGAGCCCCTGATGGTATGGCTGATGTGATTAGGTCCTATGATGATATCACTTGAATAGATATGTGGACAGAGTTGGCATCGGGGTTTGTTACAAGGATAGGTTCCTGGGTTAGTGGTTTTGTTCAGTGATGTGTGGTTGCTGGTGAGTATTTGCTTTAGGTTGGGGGGTTGTCTGTAAGCGAGGACAGGTCTGTCTCCCAAGATCTGTGAGAGTAAAGGATCATCTTTGAGGATAGGTTGTAGATCTCTGATGATGCGCTGGAGAGGTTTTAGTTGGGGGCTGAAGGTGACAGCTAGTGGTGTTCTGTTATTTTCTTTGTTGGGCCTGTCTTGTAGGAGGTGACTTCTGGGTACTCGTTTGGCTCTGTCAATCTGTTTTTTCACTTCAGCAGGTGGGTATTGTAGTTTTAAGAATGCTTGATAGAGATCTTGTAGATGCTTGTCTCTATCCGAGGGATTGGAGCAAATGCGGTTATATCTTAGAGCTTGGCTGTAGACAATGGATCGTGTGGTGTGTCCTGGATGGAAGCTGGAGGCATGTAGGTAAGTGTAGCGGTCAGTAGGTTTCCGGTATAGGGTGGTATTGATGTGACCATCGCTTATTAGCACAGTAGTGTCCAGGAAATGGACCGCTTGTGTGGATTGATCTAGGCTGAGGTTGATGGTGGGATGGAAATTATTGAAATCATGGTGAAATTCCTCAAGGGCTTCTTTTCCATGGGTCCAGATGATGAAGATGTCATCAATGTAGCGCAAGTAGAGTAGGGGCGTTAGGGGACGAGAGCTAAGGAAGCGTTGTTCTAAGTCAGCCATAAAAATGTTGGCATATTGTGGGGCCATGCGGGTACCCATAGCAGTGCCGCTGACTTGAAGGTATATATTTTGTCCTCACCCACAACTATTTCACATTTGGGGACAATATGCCATCATGTGCCAGCAATGCCCCTCTGCCATGTACATTGGCCAAACCGGACAGTCTCTACGCAAAAGAATTAATGGACACAAATCTGACATCAGGAATCAAAATACTCAAAAACCAGTGGGAGAACACTTTAACCTGTCTGGTCATTCAGTGACAGACCTGCGGGTGGCTATATTACAATAGAAAAACTTCAAAAACAGACTCCAAAGAGAGACTGCAGAGCTAGAATTGATATGCAAACTAGACACAATCAACTCCGGTTTGAATAAGGACTGGGAATGGCTGAGCCATTACAGACATTGACTCTATCTCCCCTTGTCAGTACTCTCACACCTATTATCAAACTGTCTGTACTGGCCTAGCTTGATTATCACTTCAAAAGTTTTTTTTTTTTTCTCTTAATTAATTGGCCTCTCAGAGTTGGTAAGACAACTCCCACCTGTTTATGCTCTCTGTATGTGTGTATATATATCTCCTCAATATATGTTCCATTCTATATGCATCCGAAGAAGTGGGCTGTAGTCCACGAAAGCTTATGCTCTAATAAATTTGTTAGTCTCTAAGGTGCCACAAGTACTCCTGTTCTTCTTATTGCTACCAGTTACTTCTTTAGCTCAATTGATTGAGGACTGTGGATCTAAATATCCTAACACCAGTAGTGACCCCAAGGGTCATTAATATTGTTCCTCAGATTGAATTTTTTTGTATTTTCCAAAATACAAAACAATCTTAAATCCCTTAACCATAATTTTTGGGAATGTAACTGAATATAAATCTCCATGATTTAAAAAAAGGGGAAATATTGTTGTTCATTATTTCAAGTCTAGCTGTAGGAGCCAATGGGCCTTACCTCACTCTCCAAAGAGCATCCAAGTCAACAGTTAATTTGCATCGATAATATTTCAATATGCTTATCAAAATAAATTTTAATAGCGATGAAATTCAGGTTCTGACTGATATTAAAAACTCAAAAGCACTTCCAAAGGAGTTTTGGTTGCGCATGGTTTAGTATTAAAAGAATTACTCCCAATTAGCTTGTATTCCTAAAGACAAACAATTTTGTTCTCTTAAAATGTTCAAACAAAGATTGTTCTCCTTACATCCACACGATCCATTCAAAAATCATTACTGGCAATGCCCTCCCTCTCATTTCAGGGAGGAAGGATGACTGAAAAGGAAGATACATCGGCACAATATCTCAAAGAATTTTCCTTGATACTCGAACCATACAGTCGTGAAGAGAAAAAGAGAAGGAGATGAAATAAATAATCAGGGTAGATTTATCTGAAGGCCAAAATGTGATGAATCCCAGATCCAATTCTCCTTAATTCTGAATTCAAGCATCTACTCGCCTACATAGTAAATCCAGACACCATCAACCAATGGTTCTAATTCCTGTGATCAGAATTATTCATTAAGAGGATAGAAAGATCACATTAAGCACTGAGGAACTCCTGCAGTCTAATCATGTTTCTTATTACCCAACACCTCAATGACAGAAAATTATTAAATGAATTAATAAGAACAACACTCTGGTATCCAAGAGTCAAAGGCAACTGTTGAATATTATGATCAAAGGTATGGAACATGGCAGATAAATCAATAAGAATTAGCTTTCGTTCTTATAACTCTGGGTCCTACCAACGACTAAACTATTAAAGAGGTTGAGAAAAAGCTTTTTCAATGAGATGGCTGACTTGAAATCAATAACTAACAGGGATTGAGTAGGTCAAAATGATGGACAACATATTCATATGATTTATTATTATGTACTTATAAACGTACAAAGAGAAATTGGAAGAAGTTTATCTAGGATCTGAAGGCTCAATACTGTTTATTCAATATTAAATTTATGTAGTAAGCATTGTCTAAAATAAAAGGAAAGATTCCCTGAGATCAAAGAGGCATTAAGTATCTTAGGCTATGTTTACACTTGTGCTAGCACTTGGTTAGTTAACCATGCACATGCTTGCTCATGTTCCCCATACCCACCCTGAGTGTCCACATAAATTTGTCTTCAGCCCAGCCGTGTACACCCACGACCACACTGTCTCTTTTGTTACACAAATTTAGCACTAGCATTTCAAAGGAGATGTCAGGGTTCCCTCTCCACTCTGAACTCTGGGGTACAGATGTGGGGACCCACATGGAAGACCCCCTAAGCTTATATTCCACCAGCTTAGGTTAAAAACTTCCCCAAGGCACAAATTCCTTTCCTTGTCCTTGGACGGTATTGCTACCACCACCAAGTGATTTAAACAAACATTCAAGGAGGGGCCACTTGGAGCCCTATTTCCCCCAAAATATATCCTCCGCCCAGCCCCTTCACTCCCTTTCCTGGGGAGGCTTGAGAATAATATACTAAATAATAGGTTAGCAAAGTGAGCACACACCAAATCCCTGGTTTTTAGGACACTGAAAATCAATCAGGTTCTTAAAAGAAGAATTTTATTTAAAAAAAAAATAATCACACCTGCAAAATCAGGATGCAAGATAACTTTACAGGGTAAATAAAAAGATTTACAACACAGAGGATTCTCCTCTAGGCTCAACTTCAAAGTTACAAAAACAGGAATAAACCTCCCTCTTAGCATAGGGAAAATTCACAAGCTAAAACAAAAGATAATCTAACTCACTTCCTTGCTATTACTTACAATTTCTATAATTTTAGATGTATCATTTCAGGATCTTTTTAGGAGATGTTTTTTCCTGCCCTGGTCCCTCTCTCTGTTCGAGAGGGCACATGCAAAGAGAGCACAAACAAAACCTTCCCCCACCCCAGATTTGAAAGTATCTTCTTTCCCCATTGGTCCTTCTGGTCAGGTGCCAACTCTGTTAATTAAACTGATTAACCCCTTACACGTAAGTGATTCGGTACCTCTGGCCAGGAGGGATTTATGTTACTGCATACATAAAGGTAGTTACCCTTCCCTTTATATTTATGACAGGCGGTATCCTAGGATTGTGTGCAGAGGAGACGCTCTAGGAACCGCCTTGCTGTGTGTTGTTGGTGCTATCCCACACTGTCACACATTTGTCAATGGCAGTTCCTGCTCACCTCTCATTCCTGCCAGGCTGGGTGGAAGACATGAAGCAACTGGACGACAGTGTGGTTCTGCTCCTGTCTGCAGGACAAATGTTTATGCAGTGGAATAGGTGATTGGCAAGATGCAGGATGGAATCTGGGCAGCACTTTCTGCCATGCTGAAGTTGACTGACTTTGAGGGTAATGACAATCCATACGGGTCCCATGAAACAGACATGGTGAATGCTGGCGTTGCCATGATATGGGTAGCATTCTTTCCCCCCTTTGGAAGAAGATGAGAAATTCCCTCACATAACACACTTTCCTGTAGAAGGCCACAATATTGATACTTTTCAGCATTCTGGGAATGCCACTGTAGGTTCTCGGTAACTTTTGCAGCCTCTGATGAAGGAGCAGAGACTAATAATGGTAAAATACATGTACTAATGTTTTTTAAAATTTAAAATTTTTGAAGTATCATAAGCAGATGGGGACAGTTCCTTCCAGGACCTATGTTACCAGTTTGCAATTGCTTCTTAAATGTCTGATCCAACAGTTAGAGAACATAAAAGGTTTTCAAGGTAAAAAAATTTAAAACAGAAGTGGCTCTCCAGTCCTCTGGAGGAGATCCAGCAATCTATGCCAGAGAGATATTTCTGCTAAAGATCATCCCTCTACGTATTGCTGAAGGGAGGGGTTTAGTCCGCTATGAAGGTGGCCCAAGCAAATTTGCACTGTTGATGAATCTCAGACCCAGCTGGAGTTTTTGCTACACCAGGAATTTACTGAAGTATGCTTACAGGACTGGGAGGCAATTTGACGGTATTCTCAACTAGCATACGGAGTTTCCATGGAAAATAGAAGAAAACCATGAATGCTGCCCATCCCCAACAGCATCACCAGAAAATCCTGTGCCTGTACCCGGCTAACAGAGGTGAAATGGACAGAGAAAGAAAGACACTTCAACTGTATTTGCTTTCCTTAAGTTTCAGATTAGCACTACAAGCCTCTTTCCCTCCACAGCAATGGGACACCACACTATATTTTTCCATTTGCCAGACCAGATCCTTTTCACATCTCCGTTTCCACCAGCTTGTGCACCATTGCTCGATGAGGGGAGAGGCCAGGCACCATGGATAGGGCAGTAACAATTTTTGTGATCTTCCCGGGGAGAAAGGACTGCTGTGATGTTCCTTGGACAACCAAAGGATTCCCTTCTCCTTCCCAGACCTATCCTGCCCCCCACCCCCCTTCCCTTCAACTTGGCTCCCATTTGTAAGGGGTTGGGAGACAAGCACAGACACTATGTACTATAGGCTTCTAAGGAAGAAATGGCAGTTGTTATTAAATTTGACAACCAACTATACATTTTCCATAACTGCCCCATCCCCAACAGGCCAATTCTAATCCTGCCCCGCTCCCTTCCTCTGGTCCATGTTGTGACAGGTTGGGTCACAGAGAGCCCCTTGGGACTGCCACCTGATGTGCTGAGTCTACCTATGAGCCTGTTTTCCCTGCCATCTTGGGACTTCAGTACCCTGTCTTGTTGAGCCAGACACACTAGCCTGCTGCAAACACAGACCCAGGTCTGAACCATGTCCCCCAAAAGCTGCAGACTTAACTGAAAACAGCTTAAGAAGTGCTCCTGTTTCTAGCACCCAGATACCCAGTTGCCAATAGGGTCCAAACCCCAAATAAATCCATTTTGATCTGTATAAGCATATACAGGGTAAACTCAAATTGTCTGCCCTCTATAACACTGATAGAGAGATATGCACAGCTGTTTGCTCCCCCAGGCATTAATTACTTACTCTGGGTCAATTAATAAACAAAAGTGATTTTATTAAGTATAACAAGTAGGATTTAAGTGGTTCCAAGTAATAACAGACAGAACAAAGTAAGTTACCAAGCAAAATAAAATAAAACATGGAAGTCTAAACCTAATACAGTAGGAAACTGAATACAGATTAAATTCACCCACAGAGATGTTCCAATAAGCTTCTTTCACAGATTAGACTCCTTTCTAGTCTGGGCCCAATCTTTTCCCCAGTACAGTTCTTGTTAGCTCAGGTGGTAGCGAGGGGATTTTTCATGACTGCTCTCCTTTGTTCTGTTCCACCCCCTTATATGGCTTTGGCACAAGGCAGGAATCTTTTGTCTCTCTGGGTCCCCACCCCTCCTTCTAAATGGAAAATCACCAGGTTAAAGATGGATTCCAGTATCAGGTGACATGGTCACATGTCCTGTGAGACCCCAAGCCTTCATTCTTCCCAGCCTGACTCGCAGGAAGGCTTGCAAGTAAACAGAGCCTTCTACAGTCAATTATTCTAGTTGGTGGTTTAGAATCTTGATAGCTCCCATCATTAATGACCCACACTTTGCGTAGCTATAATAGGATCTCAGAGTTATGTTTTATATTCCTAGTTTCAGATACAAGAATGATACGTTCATACAAATAGGATGAACACACTCAGTAGATTATAAGCTTTGTAATGATACCTTACAAGAGACCTTTTGCATGAAGCATATTCCAGTTACATTATCTTCATGCTCATTAGCATATTTTCACAAAAGCATATGGAGTGCAACATCACACACCTTTGCTTCCTGCATGCTGGCCAAGAAATGCAGACACAGGGGTGCAATGATTGTTTTTTAATTATCTGTTCTATAGCTTCTGCCAAATGCATAATAGTGGTTCATGTGAAATCAATAAAATCATTGGTTTATAGCAAAGTGTTGCTCAGGGACTGTTTTGGGGTGGGGACTGGGCTTAAAAATCAGGACTGTAGCCCCAGAGCAAGAAGAGATATTGGTGGGGAGGGTGGGGGTCCAGTGTAATTTAGCAGCCTTGGGTTATTATTCCTGCTGTGGCTTGTGGTCCTCCTTGGATTCTTTGCATCGGTCTTCATAGTTGAGGATGTGAGGGAGATTCCCAAACCTGAGCCATTCTTTTTAGTTGACAAATCTGAGGAACTGTCACAGATTGAGGTGTCATTAGAGGTGGTTTTTTGAAGAAATTGATAAACTAAACAGTAATAAGTCACCAGGACCAGATGGTATTCACCCAAGAGTTCTGAAGGAACTCAAATGTGAAATTGCAGGACTACTAACTGTAGTCTGTAACCTATCATTTAAATCAGCTTCTGTACCAAATGACTGGAGGATAGCTAATGTGATGCCAATTTTTAAAAAGGGCTCCAGAGGTTACCCCAGCAATTACAGGCAATTACTGGGCAAACTGATTGAAACTATAGTAAAGAACAAAATATGTTCGTCTATGTATCTAATGAATTTGTTGGGGAATAGTCAACATGGTTTTTGTAAAGGGGAATCATGCCTCACCAATCTCCTAGAATTCTTTGAGGGGGGTCAACAAGCATGTGGACAAGGGGAATCCAGTGGATGTAGTGTATTTAGATTTTCAGAAAGCCTTTGCCAAGGTCCCTCATCAAAGGCTCTTAAGCAAAGTAAGCAGTCATGGGATAAGAGGGAAGGTTCTCTCATGGATTGGTAACTGGTTAAAAGATAGGAAACAAACGGTAGGAATAAATGGTCAGTTTTCATAATGGAGAGAGGTAAATAGTGGTGTTCCCCAGGGGTCTGTACTGGGCTCAGTGCTATTCAACATTCATAAATCATCTGGAAAAAGGGGTAAACAGTGAGGTGGCAAAATTTGCAGATGATATAAAACTACTCAAGATAGTTAAGTCCCAGGCAGACTGCAAAGAGCTACAAAAGGACTCTCAAAACTGGGTGACTGGGCAACAAAACGGCAGATGAAATTCAATGTTGATAAAGGCAAAGTAATGCACATTGGAAAACATAATCCTAACTATACATATAAAATGATGTGGTCTAAATTAGCTGTTACCACTCAAGAAAAATCTTGGAGTCGTTGTGGATAGTTCTCTGAAAACATCCACTCAATGTGCAGCGGCAGTCAAAAAAGCAAACAGAATGTTGGGAATCATTAAGAAAGGGATAGATAATAAGACAGAAAATATCATATTGCCTCTATATAAATCCATGGTACAGCCACATCTGGAGTGCTGCATGCAGATGTGGTCACCCCATCTCAAAAAAAGATATATTGGACTTGGAAAAGGTTCAGAAAAGGGCAACAAAAATGATTAGGGGTATGGAACAGCTGCTATATGAGGAGAGATTAATAAGACTGGGACTTTTCAGCTTGGAAAAGAGATGACTAAGGGGGGATATGATAGAGATCTATCAAATCATGACAGGTGTGGAGAAAGTAAAGAAGGAAGTGTTATTTGCTTCTCATAATACAAGAACTAGGGGCCACCAAATGAAATTAATAGGCAGCAGGTTTAAAACAAACAAAAGGAAGTATTTTTTCACACAACACACAGTCCACCCATGGAACTGCTTGCTAGAGGATGTTGTGAAGGCCATGACTATAACGGGGTCCAAAGAAAGAACTAGATAAATTCATGGAGGATAGGTCCATCAATGGCAATTAGCCAGGATGTGCAGGGATGGTGTCCCTAGCTCTGTTTGCCAAAAGCTGGGAATGGGCAACGTGGGATGGATCATTTGATGATTACCTGTTCTGTTCATTCCCTCTGGGGCACCTGGCATTGGCCACTGTCAGGAGACAGGATACTGGGCTAGATGGACCTTTGGTCTGACCCAGTATGGCCATTCTTATGTTGGGTTCATTGGGGGTAGGGAGTGTTGCTCAATTGGCTCCTCTGGGTAGAGGTGCAAAATGACATGCTCCTAATCCTCCAGGACATCCTCCATGGTCTCTGTGGTCTCCTTGCCATGACCCTCACCGGCAACCCATTGGACAAAAAAGCCAGCAGGGTTGAGGCGAGGGTTGTGAGCCACTTCCTACTCTGTACTGGGAATCCTTGTCAACATCCAATCCACCAATCCTAGAAAGGGCACAGTCAGGGTTCCCTCCCCACTCTGAACTCTGGGGTACAGATGTGGGAACCCACATGAAAGACCCCCTAAGCTTATTTCTACCAGCTTAGGTTAAAAACTTTTCCAAGGCACAAATTCTTCCTTGTCCTTGGACGGTATTTCTGCCACCACCAAGTGAGTTAGACAAAGATTCAGGAAAAGGACCACTTGGAGCTCCTGTTTCCCCAAAATATCCCCCCAAGCCCCTTCACCCCCTTTCCTGGGGAGGTTTGAGAACAATATACCAACAAAATAGGTAAACAAGGTGAGCACAGACCAAACCCTTTGGTTTTTAGGACACTAAAAACCAATCAGGTTCTTAAAAGCAGAACTTTATTATAAAGAAAAAAGTAAAAGAAGCATCTCTGTAAAATCAGGATGGAAGGTAATTTTACAGGGTAATTAGATTTAAAACTCAGATGATTCCCCTTTAGGCAAAACTTTAAAGTGACAAAAAACAGGAGTAAACCTCCCTCTTAGCATAGGGAAAATTCACAAGCTAAAACAAAAGATAATCTAATGCATTTCCTTGCTTTACTTACAATTTTTGTGCTCTTAGATGCTTATTTCAGGTAGGGGTTTAGGAGATGTTTTTTTCCTGCCCTGGTCCCTCTCTGGCCGGCAAAGAACAACAAAGAGAGTACAAACAAACCCCCCCCCCACAGATTTGAAAAGACCTTCCTTCCCTTATTGGTCCTTTTGGTCAGGTGCCAACCAGGTTATTTGAGCTTCTTAACCCCTTACAGGTAAAGGAGGGATTTTATGCTCCCCTTAGCTGTATGTTTATGACAGGCACATATGATAATCCCTCCCAGAGTGACTGTTCTAGTCCTTTGTCTTCCTGTATAGGAGCCTCAAGTGCTTTATACTTTCCTGACAATGGGCAGGCATCCTAGTGGATTTTACAAATTCTGCAGACTCTCTCAATGGAACTCCCATCTGGTTTATGAGCTCTGCTCTGAGTTTCAGTTTATGGTCAGAAATACCTACTGGATCCAGGTGTCTGCAAAGTTTATAAATTCTGCAGAAGCAGAGTATCACTGGGGAACAAGCGATCAATAGTAATGTAACCCCATTATAAGATCTGCAGGAGCAGAGCAAGCCAAACTCAAAGACCCAGCAGCTCCTTCTGAGGAATATAAACTCTGTAGAACTAGAGAACATGGAGTTCTTATATAATCTGCATAGACATGAGAGAGGACTGGGACTTTTGTAGAGCTTGGTAAAGCTCTTTCTGTACCTATGGGGATGGACATATTAGAAATGCATAGATAGGTTAGGGGCTGGAACTTCTGCAGAGCATAGAAAACCTACAGGAACAGGACAACAGTCAGTTTCTGTCTAGCAGAGCTTCTAAACCTCCCACAGCACAAACATTCTCCAGCCAGGGCCGGCTCCAGCTTTTTTGCTGCCCCAAGTAGCGGAGGGAGGGGGGAAACCACCATGGTTGAGCTCCTGCCAAAGTGCCGCCAAAGAAGAATAGATGGAGTGACGGACCCGCCACCGAATTGCCGCTGAAGACTAATGCGGAGCGCTTGATCAGCCGCTGAAGTGCCGCCGAAGACCCGGACGTGCCGCCCCAATACCAGACAAAGTGCCGCCCCTTTCTATTGGCCGCCCCAGGCATCTGATTCCTTCGATGGTGCCCGGAGTCGGTGTTGTATCAGCCAGGCACCTGTCTCCAGCAGGAGGGGGAAGGACTATAGTAAAGTCATAATGCTGAATTTGCAACAATCCAATAATTTCCCAGAGGACAGATTATGTTGTCATAAGAAAAAGACTCCTGACTTTACTCCAGAACTAGACACAGGTCAGACAGGAGAAAGCCTTTCCTAAACACACATCTCTCTAGTAATAGCAAAGGGAATACAGAAAAATATCAGCTTGCATTCATTTTTATGTAAAAGTTCTCTTTTTAATAAGGTTTCGTTTTCTAGTGGAGATGCAGTGAGCAGGCAATCAAATTATAAAATACTAGAAAGCTCAAAGTAATGCAACATTCTTCTGTTTATCTGGAAAGGTATGAGATTACAATCCTCATTCTCATGACCAAGATCACAATGAGACTAGCAAATGCCATAGTATGACTATTGCTTTGTTAGAACCTTGACCAATAACCAGAACTAGGGTGACCAGACAGCAAGTGTAAGAATTCGGGACAGGGTGTGTGTGTGGGGGGGGTAATAGGAGCCTATATGAGATAAAGCCCCCAAAATCGGGACTGTCCCAATAAAATCGGGACATCTGGTCACTCTAACCAGAACAGTTTTATAATGAAAAAAATCTGGCCTGAAAAATGTATCTTTTGGGATAAAACAACAAAAACGAGTGGGTGAAGAAAACAGTATATGTAATATATTTAGAAGTCTGTAAAGCAATTAGTTGTGTGTGTCTTACATAATTGAGTTGGATAGGGCACATTTACATGGACTAAAAATTGCCTGAGACCTAAACACACAGGAATACTCTATGTCAATATGACAATTAACTGGGGAATTGTCTACTGTAATGCTGCAGGGATCTGTATTGTCTGGTGTTTTTAACATCTTCATGAATGTGGAAAAAGGAGTAATTGGCATGTTAATGGCATGCACGGGAGGAGCTGCATTTACCACTGAAGACAGAGACATATTACATAGGTACCTTGTGAGATTAGAAACTGAGCAGAAAAAAGCAGACAGATTCATTCTGGAAAAATGCTAGCTGGTATATCAGAGGTGAAAGAGTTCTATATACACTCCCTGAGAGAAAGAGGAAAGCAACAATGATGCAAATGATCTTGGGGTAACAAATTAGACATGTTTTGTATTGTGGGATGGCAAAAAAAAGGCCAATGCAAGTTTGGTCTGTATATGCAGAGGCATCATATCTCTGAGCAGGAAGATTATTGTCCTGCTTTACTTAGCTCTCCTGGGACCACATCTGGAATAGTTTTTTCTTTTCCAGGAACCACATTACCAGAAAGATATTGACAAGTTGGAGGGAGTTTAAAGAAGAGCCACCAAGATTAGGAGGCTAGAGGGACTCATGCACAAGGAAAGATATTGCAAGCTAAATATTTTAGCTAAAAGACATCAAAAAAGGGATATGGTTAAGACTAAACAAGTTTGAAAGATGCCAAAACCAAGGATGGAGAGAAATGTAGAGTTGTAAAAAGAGGTATAATTAGCAGAAATGGAATGAAATGAAGACAGGAAAAAGGTAGGATGAGTATCAGGAAAAACTTCTTGTCAGTGAGATCTATTATGTTGTGTCATAATCTCCCAAAGGAAAGGATTGAAATCTGGTCACTTAGGACATTTAAAACTAGACTGAACAAGCCACCAGAAGAAGCTGTGCCTCAGTGAACAACCCTGAATCAGCAGGAAGATGGATTAGGTGACCTGCTAGGTCGTTACCATCTCTCACTTTTATGACAATTCTGGCTTGAAAAATAGACTGTTGCAAATTTAATCTTTTTAATACATGGGTAATTTCATTCGTTGTAGCTTTCCCTCAGCAAAGAAACAAACACCAAAGGCAATCTTGAGATGAGTAATAAATAAAGAGACAACACAAGAGGCTTTCCTACCATTACTTCTTAGTTTCCTTTTACAGTTTGGGACCTGACTCAATCCCAGACCCAGATCACCAAACACTTCCTTCCAAACTGCTCCTAATTCTGGTGGGTATGAACCCCCTTTCTATGTATAGCACCTAGTAAGGAATTTTACTGTCCCCTGAGACCTTCAAGTCTCACAAATATCTCCCATCTCAGCTGACATAAAAATCAGTTTCATGGAGACCTCTAAAGGTACATCTTCATGGGAATAAAAGACCTGTGTCATGGCCATGGCTGGCCAGGGTCAACTGACTTGGGCTAATGGGGCTAAAAATTGCAGTGTAGACATTCAGACTCGGGCTGGAGCCTGGGCTTTGAAATCTCGCGAGGGGTGTGGGTCTCAGAGCTCACACCCAAATGTCTACACTGCAATTTATCTCTGGAGCCCAAGCCAATTTACCTGGGCTTTGTGGCGTGTGTGTGTGTGTATGTGTGTGTGTGACAGAGAGAGAGAGAATTGCAGTGTTGACTTACTCTCATAGTATGGCAGCTCTTAAGTGAAATTAGCCTACTAAACAATCTTTGTAAAAAAAGCTAGTCATGAGCAGGGAGAAAAAATAGAAAATCCTGTAGAACCCTCAAAGGAAGCTCTAGGATTCCATGCCAGTGCTTCGTCTACTAGACCATATGGACATGGGAAACCACCACCTGAGTTTCTTCAAAATTCACACATTTTGACCTAAAAGATTTCCCAGATTTTCACATGTGCAAAAAACACTCACCCAAAATGTCTTTTGAGTTTAAGTTTCTCTGGGGCGGGGGGGAGGGGAAATAGTCTCTCCATAAATGTTTCAGAAAATGAAATTTGTGGGTTTGAAATCTCCAGAAATGGACTGGCAAAACATTTTTCACAAATCTTCACACTTCCCCTCCGCCTTCCCCCCACCCCCACCAGTTTCACCCACAGCTACACAGAATCTTGATTGTAATTATCCAAACAGAGCAACAGAAAAGCACAAGAAGACAATCATATACAATGGGGGTAACTGGGTTTTGGAGTCTGGATTCTTTTCAATCAGAATTATATAAACAAAATGCACATACTGCACATTTGTGGAGTGGCACTAGATCAATTGCAGTAGGATTCATTGGATGACTTACTAGGATGTGATGCAGTTGCAGTATACAAATCCCCATTAACCAAAAACCTAGTTAGAATACAGGTGAGGTTGCTTTGGTGCAAAGCCCACCAATATAAATCACTAAAAAGCAAGATCATCAACCTTATTTCACATGCAACAACATCCACATGTCACACTATACAATCACTCAGGCAGACTCCACACCTCCCTGCTATACAGAAATGAACTGATTTTTGTGTGACGTTGTATGTCCATCAGGAAAAAAGAAGCCTCTGGCTCACTGTCATATGGTCTCCTGTGTTCTTTGTACTGCTATGATAAGAAAACTGCTGTATAAACAATATTAAACTCAAGCTAACTCTGAAAAATAAATAAAATGAAGACCAGAAAAAATAAGATCTCACATTTTAACACTGTCTGCAGGGGCTATGAGAATATAGTCCTTGCTGATTTGTGACTGGAATGTAAGAAGGGTGACTACCAGAGATGGTTGTAATTGGATTCATTCTCTTAACAATGTCTTTTGAGTTTTTCTATATACATATTCTATATTTTAGATAATATGCACGAGTAGTATATTGCATTTATGGTAGATACTATAACTTCAGGAGGAATTATGAACTGATAATCCTAGCACTTATTAATATAATTTGTAAATATAATAAGCTAAACTCTGCTCCCAATTACGCCATTTCAACCCTAGGAATTTCAGTGGGGTTTGCATCGTTGTAAACAAGAGTAGAATTTGGCCCTGTATCTTTATATATTTTAGTTCTTTATAAAAAGATGCACTGTTTCCCAAATGTCTGGAATGAACCAAGTTTGATGATTTAAAGGATATTAAATTATCATCATCAATATTGATATTTGTGTAGCCCTTTTCATTCTGCATAATCCCACTGGGCTTTAAAAACTAAATACATATACAATCATTGAAATGCAAGCACATTTACAATTTTAATAGTTTTCAGTAAATCACAGTAAACTGTCACTTTAAAGGCTCAGGGCATTTTCTGTTCCTGCTTGCAGGCTAGAGGCCTCTGTAGGGAAGCCTGTGGTCCAGGTCTAGAAGCAGTCAGTTCTGCTGACAGACAACCTAGAGTAAGGTTGAGGTGAGCGGTACCTCTCAGTTTTAGTGAGCAGCCTGGTTTGTCTCTCTCGGTTTTTGAGTTCTTGTGTATTATCATTCTGAATTCTAAGAAATAAAGTAGTGTTATAGTGCAGCCTTCCAGCAAGAGTATTTTATGTTTTTATTAACCACCTGTGTGTATGCTGTGAGCATAACACTTATGTGGAAAGGGACAGCTAACTGGTGCACATCACATTCCGCAGCAGTCATTATTAGTGATCTCGGGTGCACAATGGAGCAGTTAAAATGTAATTTTCAAATAAAGTGCTCAGGTAAAGAAACCTGTCTGGTAACAGGTGGATCAGGTAATAGGAGGGTAAAACAAGGCAGTGATCATATAGGCATGTTATCAGGAAGGAAAATACCATCAAATGGGAGAAGGGAATGGAGGAAAAGATAACATTAAGAACAGAGCAGCTGGATGGGGCATCTTGCGGACAATGTTAATAAGTCAGCAGGTGGATGGAAACAAGAGAAATTAACATTTTTAAAAAGAGTGCTCTTAAATCTTTTTCTCCCAGAAAAAGTGTGATAAAATTGAGACTAAACCTACTTAAAACTGATCATGTTCTCCTTTATGTTTTTACAGCACCAAACACACTTTACAGAACTCTACAGATAATGTTTGTTGTACAACTAAATATAGCTGCAAACAAGTTATAGTAAAAAATATAGATGGGTGGCACCTTCACCACAGTTCTAAAAAACAAAGTCAGTTCTGAAGACTATTTGCATTCCGACTGTATACATGTCACAAATAAGGGTTATTAACTATTATTATTATTAGGATTATCATAGTACCTAGGCGCCTCAATCATAGCCAGGACACCAAAGTGCTATGCGCTGTACAAAACATAGAACAAAAAGACAATCCTCATCCCAAAGAGAGTTTATAATCTAAGCATAAAACAAGAGACATCTAATGGGTACAGACAACTAGGTGGGGGAGGACAAAAAAAATAATGAGACAACACTGGCCAGCACGATGGGCAGTTGTAACAGCCCATCGGTGACCTAACCATTGTCAAGTTTCTTGTAGGCGTAGTAGGAAGAGAGCCTGAGACATCAGGCCTTGTATTAGAAGCCTGGTATGAGGCAGGACCTGCTCACAGAATTTGGAAAGAATAGAGCTGATATTGCAGAAATACACATTCCTAAGAAGTGCTAGTCACAGAGTGCTCACACAAACACATCCTGATATTAAGTGGTACCCGATATCAAGAATGGTACAAAACTGACCCCTCCTAAAAGATAAGGTCATAATTTCAAAGAATAAAAATTAAACCAAAATGAATTTTAAATACAGGTTTATACAAATACTTTGAGGGTATTATACTTTTATGACACTTGGTTGTGTATGGGAGCCAAAGGTGGAAACCTGTTGAAATTGTTTGGTTATTTTTAAATATTTTTATTAGGACATTTTTATAACTATATTTAAAAATGCAAACAAGTTTATAAAAACCCAAATAAGAAATTGACATTTTCTTAAAATTATCTTTACCTTGCAAATTTCTATCAACCTCTAACCACAATAGGCATCATGGAAAAGGGAAGTTCTAAGGAGAATAATGAGGTCGTTTTGTGAATGTTTACAAGGGGCTCCTCCCAAAGGTGAGGGGCAGCATGGGAGAAAGCATGAAGCTGTTTGTTGGAAAATTTAACAAGCAAATGATGGAGGCTGGCATCATGGGCCAATCAAAGGCAGGAGTCAACATCTCTATAGTGAATGAGACATAGGGCGGGGATTGGCCTTGAAAGTGAAAACAAGTAGCTTATGTTGGATGCTGTATAGAAGTGGGGTGCAAACAGAGGAGTGACATGGTCAAGCAGCAGAAAAAGAGAATGATCTTTACAGTAGCATTCTGAATGGATAGAAGGACAAGACTGTATTTTTTTCAAGCGAGAAGGATGTTGTAATAATCAAGATGTAAGATGATGAGAGTTTTAGCGGTGTGGAGGGAGGAAAGGCATAACTTAGAGATGTTATAAAGAAAGAATCTGCAAGATTTAGCTATAACCTGGATGTGAGAACCCAGGGAGAGATCCAAATCAAACATGATGCCCATGTTATGGGCCTGAGTCCAGGAAGAATGGAGATGATGTCCACAGTGATCAAGAAAAAAAGGTAGTGGGGACAGCTTAATTTTCCCCCTTAAGAGCTTTATTTCAGCCATATAGAACTTGAGTTGATGGAAAGATAGCCATGAAGAGATGTCAGAGAGATTGTCTGAGGTTTTTGTTGGTGCAGAAGGAAACAGATCTGGAGTAGAGAGGTAGATCTGTGAGTTATCAGATAAAGATGGTAGTTGAATGTGTGTCTGCAGATGAGATTACCCAGAGATAAGGGGTAGAGGGAGAAGCAGGGCCTGCGCTTCCATTTAGGCGACCTAGGCAGTTGCCTAGGGTGCCAGGATTTGGGAGGGCAGCATTTTGCCACCCTCAGCGGCAATTTGGCAGCAGGGAGGTCCTTCCGTGCTCCAGGTCTTCGGCGGCAATTCTGCAGCGGGTCCTTCACTCGCTCCGGGACCCGCCGCTGAAGTGCCCCGAAGACCGGCAGTGCGGAAGGACCCCCGCCTAGGGCGCCAAAAACCCTGGCGCCGCTCCTGGGGAGAAGAGAAGGGGACCAAGAACAGAGTCCTGTAGAACCCTCACAGAAAGTTGTAGGTGAAATGAGAGGGATCCTCCAAAGGACATGCTGAAGGAGTGAATTGAAAGGTAGGAGGAGAACCAGGAAAGGACAGTCACAGAAACCAAGGGAGGACAAGATTTCAATACAAGCATGATTGATAGTGTTGGAGGTAGAGGAGGATGAGGAGAGGAATTCCAGACAGCAATTGTAAACAGCTCATTCAATGAGCTTAGAGATGAAGGGGAGATGGGACAGTAGCTGGAGATGCATGTGAGGTTAAGTGTAGGATTTTTAAGATGGGAGAGACTAAAGCATGTTTGTATTGTGAGGGAAAAAGCCAGAGTGAGAAGTTAAGGAGAAGAGTAAGTGAAGGGATGAGGGTAGGTGAAAAGAAGATCAGGAGTTAGTAGGGGGTCACTGAGTGGTTTATTCAGCGTGAACATTTTTAGAATACATTTGCTACAGTATACTGTCAAAATCTCATCAATTTAACACTTGTGGCTTCATGCACTGATTAAACTGACTATTTTTCCCCTGAAGAACTAAAGGAATCACACAAGCTTAAAAGAAGGGTCAGTAGGGAGTACTGCAAAGTCTCTCTTCTAATCCAAAGTGAAAGTGAGAGGAAGAAAGAGTGATGGAAAGAGACCATGGAGGAATATGAAGTCAGGTACATTGTTGTTGTTTGTCACAATTTAAACTGGTCCGTGACACTGGATGAGAGAGGGACACACACACTTTGCTGGAAGGTTTAGAATACTCAGGCGAGATTTTTAACCATACACGATGAAAATGAATGTTCACGCTGTTAGCTGTGATGCAAGGTAACACATACAAGCCCAATTTTGTAGTTTGATTTGTGAAAATAATATATTGGGGGGAAGGAAATGATTATGTTTTGTTTCCATGCCTGCTGCTGCAAAGTTACTCAAGGCTATAGCCCCGTTCCCCTTGCAGACCAAAGGTGAAATCCTGGACCTATTGAAGTCAATGGGAGTTTTGCCATTGACTTCAAGATTTCATCCCAAGGCTCTACATATTATACTCAGGTACCACAGTGATGCATGCTATGTAATCAGACAGACAGGTAGATAAATATATAGGCCCAAACAAAGTTACTGAGTGACTCATTTCATCCTGAGAGGGTGTCCCATTCAGCACTAGGCTCCATCTTGCCCACTTGACAGGTTCCTGACTAACTGGTATGCCAGAGGGATATTATTCCATGGTATCCTTTCAGCTATTGAGATAGCCAGGGCAGAGCTGCAGTGCACTACAATATGCAGCAGCCACTGGTGATGCTTTGAAATTCAAATTGTGTTTCAACAAATGTTTTTGAAACTCTTGGCGGCTCTGGTGGCCATTGGGAATTCCTCCTCCTTTCAAACGACTGGCTGAAGAGATGCTACAAACATAGCTCTCCAACTTCCTAGCAGCCTCAGGTGTCCAATTGGGAGCCTCCAGGAAGCTATTTTTCCAAGGCATACTACACCCAGCAGTCACCTATGTTGTCAGAGACATTAGTCAGCTTTGGGCTCAATTCCCACCACTGCAGAAAATGAGTAAATCCCTTTGTTTCTACTAGTGATACCCTGGAACTCTATTGGAGACTGACAAAAGGAATGGGTACAGAAAGACTCAGAGAGGTGCACAAGACTCCCAGAGAAGGTTTTCTTTTTATTTATTTTTTCTTTTTCTATTTTTTTTTTTCAAACAGGCAGTAGGAAACTTATGTAAATTAAAAGCAATTTCTACTCTTGAAAACAGCTTTCCAGTGGACTCAATATGACCGGGAAGGCTTTACACATTTTTTATACTAGACCAGAAAATGGTTCATGTAGGTGGCCTTTGCCAACAGCACTGCAAGCAGTTGCAAGCCTCAGGGAGCCCCTATGGCAAAATGCCTATAGCCATGTATTGTCTTAATCTCACTCTGTGGGAGCCTGCTGGGATATGTGGAGCCCAGATCATGCTTTAATTTATCACAGATCAAAGAGTACCTTACTGCTTGGGGCCTGCTGCCTGGCCCCACGTGCTGGAAATTAACTTCTATTAAAAACAGTCTAAAACATATTTTTAATTGTGTTGTTTCATTCCAACAGCCAAGCTAGCCTGCAGAAAAGTCTCGGCCTGATTTTTTGGCTGGAGGGCTTCCAGACATTTCAAAGACAGCCAGAATCTTTATTTTTCAAATTTCAACATATTTTTCACACCTTTGACAGAAGGGAAGTATATCATCTAAGAAGAAAAGAAAAGTGCACACAGGCAGTGAGATGATCACACAAATCCCCCGCAGTAATTAAAAAAAAATCATTCTAGCTGTAGAAAATCCAGCTATTCTATCTACATAATTCACATTTTATTGTGATAAGCAATTCCGAGTTTTTCAGAAAAGGAAGTTCAAACATAAGATAAATTTTAATATCTGAAATACCACGGGATCATAACCTCTATTTGTATGGGGGTAGGCTCAGTGATAGAGTTGGTCTTTTCCAGCTCTGAGTCCTAGGATCCTATTAGCAGGTATTCATCAGAGCACTAATGAAACAATTCAGGCCAGTGAAGTCTGAAAGCTGATGCAAGAAAACAACATGTGCTGGGATGACATTTCTCTGTTAGGAGCTCCCTTCCTTTATGATTCACAATTCATAGATTCTAAGGCCAGAAGGGACCACTGTGATCATCCAATCTGACCTCCTGTATAACACAGGCCACACAGAACTCCCCCAAAATAGTTCCTAGAGCAGATCATTTTAGAAAAACATCCAGTCTTGATTTAAAAACTGTCAGTGATGGTGGGAGCGTTCTGTTTTGTGAACTCACTCTCTATATTCAATAGGTTGTCCAATCTACAGAGGCTGCAAGCATGGTCTATTTGGCCTTTGAACAGTACATAGTTGCAGGAAGTGCTAGGCAATGTCCACAAAAGAAGAAGCTGGGAGGAGGGGATAATTACTATTATTTGTTAAGCACTGACTGTCCACTCAGTGCTGTTCAAGACGTGTCAATGCTGGAGGTGTAATTTAAAGTGCTGATCGAATTAGAGTGCTAAAAATAGCGGCATAGCTGCAGCTACACAAACAAGCCGCCTTGATTACCTAGAGTCCAGGGCAGTAGCGTACTTACAGCAGCTATCCTGTCCCACTGCTCATGCCACTGTGACTACACTGCTACTTCTAGCATGCTAGCTTGATCAGTGCTAGCAGGTATACATCTACCTGAGCTGGAAATCACACCTCCAGCTCCAGTATAGACCTATCCACACAGAGCAACACAGGAACCAAGCCTATAGCTTTGAAGTCAATGGCAGCAGGATTGGACCCACAGTTCCTGCCCTGAGGAGCAACAACCTACATAGGCGAACGCCACAAAATGCACTGGGAGATTCAGAGAAAGGTTCTGTCTTGGTGTGAGGGTATTTTTTTTCATTGATCTGTATTAGTGTGTGTGTGTGTGGGGGGGGGGGTGACAGCATTTTCACTGGCATGAGTTAATGTTTGTGAGGTCTGAGAAAAAAGTAATCTTTGAAGAGAGATTTGAAAAAAGAGGTAATGGTTGCCTTTTATACTGGGGTAGGTAGGGTGGTCCAGGCATAAGGAAAGCATGGAAAAAGGAGACAAAAAGTGAAATTCAAGGAAAGATACATTTGTAAAGAGTGAAGCTGGCTGGGGAGGAGGTGGGGGTTGGAGAGAGATAGTGCTAGAGATTGAGAGCAGAGATATAGAGAGTAGATTTCTATAGAACCTTAGAATCATAGGACTGGAAGGGACCTTGAGGGGTCATCTAGTCCATCCCCTGCACTCATGGCAGGACTAAGTATTATCTAGACCATCCCCGACAGGTGTTTGTCTAACCTGCTCTTAAAAATCTCCAATGATGGAGATTCCACAACCTCCCTAGGCAATTTATACCAGTGCTTAACCACCCTGACAGTGAGGAAGTTTTTCCTAATATGCAACCTAAACCTCCCTTGCTGCGCTTGAGATGTATGCAATGGCTGAGAAGAAACCAATGGAGAAATTGAAAGAAGAAAGTGACGTGGTATGAGCAGGTGAGGAAGATTGTTATAGAGTGCCACAGGACAAGATGGGAAATCAGGGAGGACTGAGAAGAAATGGTTGCACTAACTGAGGTAGGAGATAAACAAATAGACGTTTAAGTCATAAGGAGCAAGAGGCTGGATATTTTGAGATGATGTGCTGAGAGAACTAGAAGGATTTACTGTCAAACAAACACGATCACTGTATCTAACTCACAGGCACACACAGCAGGAGCTGGGATCACTACTTCTGGTCCTAAAGCACAGACTCTACAGCTTGAGCTCAAGGAGTGGTAGCAAAAGCTAGTCTCTTAACATCCTCTATGAGCCAGCTATTATCTGGTAACATACATTGCGCACTCCCTTATATAAATGAAGCCAGTATGTTGCACCAACACCACCAGATGAAAAAAATCACAAGAATAAAATGCTAAAAAGTCTTCTGCTTTGGCATCTTTCAAAATGTTTCAGCCTTTGATGACAGAAAGTACAGTAAATAAAGCCTGCTCCAGTGATTTTAAGTAAGATGTTTGTTCCTTAACATTTATGCACACTAAATATTGTCAGTATAGGTGTGGATGGCATCCAGAAGTTAAGACCTGAGCATCATAGGGATTTTACATGCTTCCATAGATGAGAACAAAAAATGTTGCCACAGTGCGCCTGCTGCTTAATCTGTGCAAATATTTAAAATGTGAATCAATTAAATACAGATTACAATCAGGCCTGGTTAATCCGTGCTTAGTTTATTCCTATCACCTAGTATCAAAAGATTTAACTGTTAACTCATTTCCTAATAAGAATGTATCACTCACTTATTAATGTTAGATACAGCTGGGTGAACTGTTCATTAGGAATCTTAAATTTTCTCAAAATGAGCCTGGATGTGGAGCTCACTATGATTCTGAGACAGGAAGAAGTAAAGAAATCCATGACTTCTCTGCCCATCTGATTTCCCTCTCTCTCTCCTCAGTTGACCCCCCCCCCCCAAGAAACCTTGTAACACCTCTAAGTACCATAGGTTTCAGCAGAAAGGTCCTGCTGGCTTCCTCTCCCTTCTTGCAACCTCCTGGGTGGTTCCTTACTGAAGTGTTCAGGACATTGAGAGACATCTTCTGTTTTTCAGGGCTGCATGAGCTGGGGGAGTGGGAAATTCTGTTCCCCCTACCATACTCAGCTTTGCTGTGAGCCCAGGAGCAGGAAGCTCCCATAAGGCTTAAAGTGGCAGCTATGAAATGCAAAGGGATTCCCTAGCAACAGGGTGCCAAGAATTATAGGGCTCTCTCCTTTCTCCACACTGTTGATATGGAATCCTAACTGCTGCACTACACCTTGGAGCAGGGGTGTCAAACTCCTTTCATATGGTGGGCCTGATCTGATACCCTGCCACTCAGTGCAGGCCACATTCAGCAAAAGTTATTAAAATAGATAAAGATAAACCACATTGGTAATTACTTACATTTGTCCTTTGCCTTATCTTGATGTTTCCTTTTCTCTGACTTGCCATGTTGGGGTATCTACTCTCCTGCTGGCAGTTAAGTGCTCTTCAGTGCCATGTACCCTCGCCCAGACACATACCAGCTCCTACCAGATTTATGCTGCTCCAGTGCCTCTTAAATACAACCAAAACGGTTCTACACCTGCACATGAAGTTTTGCTGGATTGCTGTGCTGGAGTCTGGACTATGGGGATGTGATTTGTAGTTTGCACCAGAATGTTGCTTTCTAACTCCCCCATACAGACCCTGCTGGCGCACACTAAATGTTCCTTACTGTGCAGTGATGTAGGCCTGTTTGAAACAGGACATCAATACACCTTAGCAGGGACTACAGGGGGGGGAGTTAGAGCACAGCATACTGGCATCCTCTCCAAATCACAACCCTGTGCAGACTCCAGGGACATGCAGGCAAGGCCAAAGGTTCACAGGAATCCCACAGGCCAGATGAAACTGTTCTGTGCTCCAGATCTAGCCTGCAGGCCCTACATTTGAGGTTCCTGCCTTAGAGGGTACTATCTCTCACTAGGCTCAATGCAGAGCCTGCTACAGTTGGAGAAAGTGAGTTTTTCTCTCCTGTTGCCATATGTGCATGTGAATCTCAGGTCACGTGTTGGCCTGATGGAATACCCTGAGGATTTCTGAGAGGGTGGTAGTGGCCCTGAATGGTCGCCTATGCAAAAACAGACGATGGAGGAGAAGTTTGCTGGTACCCCTGTAAAAGCCCTTGGGGAGGTTACAGGGATACCTAGAATGGAGATGGGACATTTGCTAGGAGGTTTGAACTGTTGAACTTGAACCTAAATACAAACCTGAAGAGTTTTGCAGCCTGCTAGCTTCACTGCAAAGCTTGACTTGTGAACATCTTAATGAAAACAGAGTTCACACAAGTCTGATCCTAGAATTGGTTGAAGGTAGTCTAACTTAAAAAAAAATCATTAAAAAGATGGCCCTTTCTCAAAAACAAATATCTGCAGAAAAAGTCAACATTATTGAAATTTTGCCGTTTTCTGTGTTTGTCTCTGAAATGAGCCAATACATTACAATGGAATTTTGTTAATACATTTAGAAAAGTAACCTGAACTCTATGACCGGTCAATAGGGCATACTGAAATGTTTGCAGCTGAAGGCAAATACGTCTCTGTTCAGAAGTACCTACACTTCTCCAAAGTGGCTGAGCCTAGCTTTAAGGGAAAAGAGCTCTGAATTCTTTTATATAGTTAATAACTCCCCTTTAAAAATTTCCACTAAATCAGGCAATTGAAATTCTATAGTAATTAAGTAGGAGTCGCCTACTATAATTTGACTATACAGATATAATTCTAAGGCTGTGTGCTACTTCAGTTCTATTAATTATCTGTTCCTTGGACATATTCATGATAAATGCTACTACTCAGCTCTTTAATTTTGAAAAATATGCACTTTTCCCAGTGTACTTTCTTTTGAACAAGGCAAGTCTCTTTATAATGGTATGGGCATGCTTCATTTCTGACCATAAGAAGTCCTTAAATTAAGTAAGGAATCAAGTCAGAGAAAGGAGATGTGCACTAAAAGCCAAATTCCCTGATGGGCAGGGTGGGCTCTGAGGGAACCAGATATGGGTCAGTAGATGGTGCCATCCCAGGGCACCCATCCGTGGCCTGGGGTAGCCCTACATACGTCCTACTTCAGTTTCTCTATGAATCCCCTGAAGAAATTTACTCACAACAGCAAGTCTTTAAAGCAATATTTCCCCCTCTTGGAGTCTAGTTTATTAAACAGCCTTCCAGCTCAATGAAAACCCGTTTTGCTGTCCCACCCCCATTAAGTGCAGGATTTTCACAGACTCACTTTTGGAATGGAGTCCTTCTTAAAATCCTTACCTCCCAGCCTGCATAGTCTTCATCGCTTAAATTCAGGGGGTTTTCACAGCACCTCAAAGCTATGCCCTTTTAAGTTCTGGCCTGCAAACTCCCCCCTCAAGTTAGCAGTTGCATAGCCCTACCTTCCTGGGGCTGTGTGGTGGCTGACATTCCCCGCAGCCCCCCAGTTCCCTGCAGCAACTTTCCCTTGATTGGTTTAGACATTCCTTTTGACCTACCTTCCCAGTTATGTCATCAGTCTCTTAATCCTTCCCAGGTGAGTCTAGTAATGCCAGACACCTATGTGAGCTTGGTTGGGAGAGAAGAGAGTCTTGCCCCACCCACTTTACAAAGCTTCCGGTCCCGGGCCCTTAAAGCAATGGTGGTCTGGGTATTTCCCTACACCTTCCCTCTCCCAGACACTGAGGGTGGGATTCACAAAAGTACTGTACTTTAATGCTTAAACTCTAGACTTGGTGCCTAAAACTGGGGTTTAGGCTCCACTGCAATCCACAAAACCCCTGCCTAATTCTGTAGTCACTTAAACTCATTCAGTGCCTAGATTTCCCTGGGCACTTGTGTTTCTGCCTCTGAGCATGCCCAAGGCTGCCTCACTCCAGGTGTCCTGACACCTATCTCCCTCCTAAGACCCAGAGTGATCCACAAACTAGGGGAAGATAGGCATTCGCCTGCCTATCTCACATGCAGGGCCCAATCCAATGGGTGTGCTCAGAGGCAGTCTGGATTTAGGCACCTATCTCTGTAGAGGGCGGGGCTTAGGAGACACACCCCCTCTTTGGCATTTCCCATTGGCTGGCTTAGGCAGTTTCCCACCTATCAGGATAGCTTTTGCATACCGCCCTATAAGGTGCCTCTCTCTGCCCATTCATTGTATAGGAAGTCTAGGCACCTAACTTTTGTGGATCGCATTGTTGTTCCAGTGATTTCCTAGGAGCCTACAAATTAGGCAATCCAGTGATGAGCATCACAATGCCTATGTCCCTTTGTGGATCCGGGCCTGACTGATCCCAGGACCAACTGCCTCTCTCCCAATGGTTATTCCAGACACCTGGAATGAGGTAACTGGCTTCTCAGACTACCTTAAAGGGCCTTTACCCCCTAAGGGCTCCCTAACTCTGTCTGAAACTCAGCCCTTGCTCAGGCTAAAGCAGCCTGTAGTCTAATCAAGTTTGCACCAACTAGCAACTGTCACTAAGCAACCAACTATGAGGTAGTGATAGTTGAGTGCATTGCACTCTGGCCGCTGATCTTCTCTAACCTGACATGCTCTTCCCTGTGCTGGGGGCTGCACAGAAGGAGGCTTAGGAACCAATTAGGCTAGAGGTGTGCCATCTGAGGATATGGTATCCCCAGTAAAGGATTTACATGCAGTCTTTGCTCCCTCAACACTACCCAATCCACTGAAGGAGAGCAGAGCTTCCCAAAGAATAAAGCCAAAGGAATCTAAAGAACCTGTCTGTGGATACTGATTGGTGCATATGGTCATTAGATGACCTGAGCCATGCACTGTTTTGCAGACATGCAAAACTGGAACCTCTTTACCAAAAAGAGGAGATTCCTTCTTCCCTAGACCTAGCCAAAACGTTCTAATTTTTTCCCTCCAAAAATATGAGGGTTTGATTAAAATGAGGCTTTTTTGTGGAAAAAATATCACTTATTACATTTTTTCAGTGGAAAATTTAAAAAATGGTTTCGTTTTACGTCAGTATTTCCCACAACATCTAAAAAAAAATTAAACAAAAACAAAAATGTTTTTAAACAAGCTCTACTATTCCCATTTTGTTACAAAAAAAGGAGATAGAAGAAGATATGTATTTTTACCACCTTTCCCTTTTGCGCAGGATTCACAGACTTCAACTACAATGGCAGCCAGCACCTACTGTGGCTTCCCACTCCATGCCTACCTCAGCCTTTAGCTCTCTTTCTCCATCCCCCTTGCCCTTCTCTTCTGCCCTCAACTCCCAAATTCCTCAGAATTTGAGTTGGGAGCCTTAGAACAGCTTTGAATTCACGTTCCTTTACTAAATTAAACCTTCAATGCTGCCCAGCCCCTTCTCCAACACACTGATTAGCTCAGAACAGAAGTACCACATCCCTTTGAAGACAAGGTGAGTGAGGCAATATCTTTTATTGGACCAACTTCTGTTGGTCAGAGAGGCAAGGTTTCGAACTTACACAGAGCTCTTCTTCAGGTCTGATAAGAGTTCTACGTAAACTCAAAAGCTTATCTCTTTCATCAACAGAAGCTGGTCCAATAAAAGATTTTACCTCACCCACCTTATCTCTTTAATAGGACAAAGATGCCTACCACAATACTGCATACATCCCTTTGAAGTCCTGTTGCATGTGTCAAGACCTGAGGTAAAGAGCTGCACGGAGGCAGCCATTGGCAGTGCACAGCAACAGAACTTCTGTTGGTCCTACAAAACCCAGAAAGTTTGAGCACATCTGCTGGCCCCTTATTTATATTTATGTGTTTTATAGGGACAGTCCCGATATTCGGGACTCTGTCTTATATAGGCGCCAATTACTCCCCACTCCTGTCCGATTTTTCACATTTGCTGTCTAGTCACCCTACTCCCAACTTAACTGGTGCACTGGAGAAGTGGAAGGACCTGAATTGGAAACTGGTTTTAACTCCGGGATCAGTTTCTAAGGAATTTAGAAGAGAGGAAGGAGAGTGGAAATGGTTAATAGGAGGTGCTGGGAAGCGGTAGAGGGATAACAAAAGACTCCTGTGATAGGAGACAAGGCTAGGGGCTGGAGGAAAAAGTAAACTGTCCCCATCCTCTTGTCCTTCATGAACCCAGCTGTTCTATTAACAGCAGATTTTTGCCGAGAGCCCACATTCAACTTTAATTTTATATTGGACAAAAATTAAATTAAGGATGCATTTCATTTTTTCCCCAAAAGGAGTTGACTCAAAAGTGGCTAAATGTTGCACAAATGGTAACTGAAATGTAGCCGAGCTCCTGGGAACAGGAATGCAAATCCAGGTAACCTAGCAATAGTGTGTTTGAAACAATTAATGTAGCTGTAAAGAAGAGATTTGTATAAACTTTCCTGTCCTATTTTTTTGTATCCTGCTATGAGGACCTTTTTTACCCTAGTGGAAGAATACTTGCATAAACCCCTCTACATTTTTGTTGTAAGCTACTGAGTTGGTATTTTTTAAAATTAAATTGTAGATGGATGAGCCATGCTAAAATAGCACTGGGTTTCTGTACAGGATGTACTTTAGCCAGTGCACTTCCCAGGTGGCTGAGGACACTTGGCTAAATTCAAAACATGCATTAATAGCCTTCTAATGTATTTCCTGTTGTGGGTTATTACTGTATTCTAAAAGCATATTCATGGCAAAAGTAACCCCTCTGACTTTTTATATTAATAATGTATACACAAATGCATCCCTAGGGCTGTACAAACCAATCAGCTCCTCTCTGTATATTTGAATTAGGCTAGAGATTTGATCACTTTATTCACCTTCCCCATCCATGCAACTGAGAGAAAATCCTTTGAGAGATTCCTTTGACATATGGCCAGACAGACATCTTCCTATTGTATTTCTTTATGGAATAGGTACATAATATTTACCTCAACAAAACCTTCATGATTTAATAAACAGAAATCATCACAATAAAGAAAGGGTCAGGCTTGGAAAAAGTGCATCCCACACACCAAAAAGTTCCAATTATGGTTGCAATACATGATTGTAATTGCAAGATAAAGGATTATGGCAATAACACAGTAATAAATTACCCATTCATTAAACTTTAACCACATACATCTGGGCATTATGGGAAGTTGCATGACCTAAATGAGTCATGTTTCATATAATTTGCTTGTGATTTACATCCTTTAGGTGTAATTTGTACTATAAAAAGTGAAACATTAGCATTTAGCATTTGTGTAATGTACAGAGGTGCAATAAAGTAATTTAATTAGGCACTAGGTAGGTGTCTCAACAACTGAATATACAACACATATTATTAAAATAGATACATTTAAAAATGCTGGAAAATGTTTTTACTTGTGCATTATTGAGCGTGAGAGTGTAAACGTGAGAAAGAAAGAGAAGTTGAAAACAGTCTGGAGGAGATAGAGCACTAATAGTTCAATCTAACAAAGTGCTGAGGGCTTCAGCTTCCTTGGAAGTTCCCACCTTTGGGTACCTGAAAAGGGCTTTGTTTGTATGAAGTGCCCCTTGATAGAGCTGATGGAAGAGAAGATCTGAGGTTTAGAGATGCAGGTTGACTTTAAAAGGGAATTCAAGATGATGGAGGGAAGGCAAGAGGAGGCTGAAGGGAAAACTCAAGACTTAACTGGTGAACTGTGAGGGTAGACTGCAGGGTGAGGAAAGTGACTACGCAAACCAGGCTGAGGAAAAGACCAGGTAGTAAAGGAGAAATAGAGCTCAGGAACAGGTTTGCTGAGTTGGAAAATGAGGAAGGGGCACAGCAGGCAGTAACAGAAGGTGGGAGGGCAAGAAGGAAGAGAAGAGTGGCTAGTCTGATATGACAAGGGGAGAGAGTCAGAGTTCGGAGCCCCAGGAGGATAGAGAATGACTCACAGAAGATTGCAAGAGAGAACTAAAGATGAGGATTTACAGCCAGAAAGAACAGGAGGAAGGCTGGAGAATCACACCAAGACCAGAAAGAGGCAGGTCTGAGTGACTGGAGACTCCCTAAGAAGAATGGACAGGCCTGTCACCAGAGCTGATCTAAGGAACAGAAAGGTGTGCTTTCTGCCAGGAGCTATGATACAGGATGTGAAGCTGAGACTGAAGAGGATCCAAATGGGAGCAGGAAAAAATCCACTGATTGTCCTTCATGTCGGAACGAACGATACTGCTAGAATCTCACTGGAGTGTATTAAGGGAGGCTATGTCAGGTTGGAGAAGATACTTAAAGAAACGGCGGCTCAGGTGATCTTCAGTGGGATTCTACCTGTCCCTAGAGGAGGAGAACAAAGGCAAGACACACAGGCAATGCATTGGCTGAGCGAAGCTGAAGGGACATGCCTGGGAAAGGCACCAGCCGGGAGTGCTCCTGCTGAGCTCCACTAGGTATCGCCCAGAGCTGGGAAGTGAGACCAAGCTGGAAGCACAGCTCTCTGCCAGAGGGAGGACAGGGAAGTTGAGTTACATCCCTTCCTTGCAGGCCGGCAGCTGCAATTACCTGCTCGAGTACATGTCTGGACTAGCCTGCCTGGGGTGCGCAGAAGGGAGCTCAGGGAGCTAGTTGGGGCAATGGGGAGGAGGCAGTGAGGCCCAGGGGAGCTGGGGGTCGGGAGCCCAGAGAGACAGTCGGGGTCGGGGTGGTGGATGGGATCCTATGGGAGGCAGCGGGGGCCAGAAGCAATGGGGGGAGCTTGGGGAGGCAGTGGGGGGGGGAGCAGGGGCAATTAGGATGGGTGAGGGGCTGGGAGAGGCAGCGTGGGTCAGGGCACCAAAATACAAGTTCATCCAGGGGCCATTTTTCCTAAGGCCAACCCTGTCAGGGTCAGCCTTAAGAGTGGGCGATGTGGGCAACCGCCCAGGGTGCTGTGGTCAGGGTGGCGCCATGGTCGAAAGTGTTGCTTGAGGGTGCCTTGGCAGTCACCAGGAAGTTGACCGTGGTGGGAGGTGGTGGAGCTGCCATTGCCGCTCCCCCCTTCCACTATCAGCAGTTACCAGTCGCCTGTGGCGAAACAAGAGTATGATGATCAACAGATGTCTCAGGTAGTGGTGCTATAAGGAAGGCTTTGGGATGTTTGACCACTGGGGGGCATTCACAAACAGAGGATTGTTCTCATGGGATGGACTCCATCTGAATAGGGAGGGAAATAGATTTCTGGGATGGAGGTTGGCACAATTGAAGAGCCTTAAATCAGGAACTCAAGGGAGATGATTGGGAGATGCTCATGTAATTTCCATGACTGATTCCAGTATTGAATGGGAGGAAAATCATGAAAGAGAGGATACAGAAATGGAGAAAGGAATAGCCGAGAGTAGTAGAAAGCACATCAGGAGGAAAAATAGTGCTGATACTAATGAAGCGAACAGTCAGGTTGGTGATACTGGCAGTAGAATGACTGTACTTAATCGGGTAATCTGGGTGAAGCCAAGAAGAAACAACTAAGATATCTGTACACCAATGCAAGGAGCCTGGGTAACAAAATGGAGAACTAGAACTACTGGTGCAGGAAGTGAAAGCAGATATTATAAGGATAACCGAAACATGATGGAATAGTAGTCATGACTGGAGTATGGGTATTGAAGGATGTGTGCTGTTCAGGAAAGACAGAAATAAAGGTAAAGGTGGTAGAGTATCATTGTATATCAATGATGAAGTAGACCATAAAGAAATTAGAAGTTATGGAAAGGACAAAAGAGCATCTGTTTGGGTCAAAATCACTTTGAGGAAGAAAGTTACCAGAGGCTCCCTTGGTATAGTGCTTTGGCATATGCTACAGACCCCCAAAGATTCTATTAAGATCTGGATAGAGACCTCTTTAATATTTTTAATGAAATAAATACTTACTGGAAATTGTGTGACTATGGGAGACTTTAATTTCCCAGATATAGATTGGAGGACAAATGGTATTAATAATGGTAGGGCCCAGATTTTCCTGAATGTGATAGCTGACAGTTTTCTTCACCAAATAGTCACCAAACCAACAAGATGTGATGCCATTTTAGATTTGGTATTGGTGAGTAATGAGGACCTCATAGAAGAACTGGTTAGAGGGGACAACCTTGGTTTGAGTGATTATGAGCTAAATGGAAGGATAAGCAAAAATAGGTCTGCAACTAGGTCCTTGATTTCAAAAGGGCAAGCAACATTAAGGGAGTTAGTTAGAGAAGTGGACTGGACTGAAGAACTCGAGGATCTGACTGTGGAGGACATTTGGAATTACTTCAAGTCAAAGTTGCAGAAGCTATCTCCCAAACGAGGAAAAAAATTCATAGGGAATGGTTGCAGACCAAGCTGGATGAGCAAGCCTCTCAAACAGATTATTAAGAGAAAACAGAAAGCCTACAAGGAATGGAAGATGGAATGGATCAACAAGGAAAGCTATCTCATGGAGTTCAGAAAGCATAGGGAAAATGTGAGAACTGCCAAAAGCCAAACTGACTTGGCTCTTGCAAAGGAAATTAAAACCAATAGTAAAAAGTTCTATAGCCATATAAATAATAAATATAAAGAAAACAA
Organism: Trachemys scripta elegans; assembly: GCF_013100865.1. Taxonomy (NCBI): domain Eukaryota; kingdom Metazoa; phylum Chordata; order Testudines; family Emydidae; genus Trachemys; species Trachemys scripta. The sequence continues at coordinate 288,532,766 of NC_048298.1, read as the reverse complement.
GGAAAGAAGAAGTGGGACCACTAAATACAGAGTATGGGGTGGAGATGAAAGATAATCTAGGCATGGCCCAACAATTAAACAAATACTTTTCCTCAGTTTTTAACAAGGGTAATGAGGAGCTTAGGGATAGTGGCAGGGTGGCTACTGGAAACAAGGATATGGAAGTAGAAATTACCACATTTGAGGTGGAAGTCAAACTCAAACAGCTTAATGGGTCCAAATCAGAGAGCCCGGATAATCTCCATCCAAGAATGTTAAAGGACCTGGCACATGAAATTGGAAGCCCGATCACAAGGATTTTTAATGAATCCGTGAACTTCAGAGTCATACTCTATGACTAGAAAATTGCTAATATTAAAGGGTGGGGGGGATTGATCCAGGAAACTACAGGCCTGTTAGTTTGTCCTCAATTGTATGCAAGGTCTTGGAACAAATTTTGAAAGAAAAAGTAGTTAAAATATAGAGGTAATGGTAATTGGGATAAAATACAAGATGGTTTTACAAAAGGTAGATTGTGCCAGACCAACCTGATCTCTTTCTTTGAGACAATAACTGATTTTTTAGACAAAGGAAATGCAGTACATCCAATCTACCTGGATTTCAGTAAGGCATTTGATACATTAAATATGGGAAATTATTAGTTAAATTGGAGAAGATGGGGATTAATATGAGAATTGAAAGGCAGGTAACGAACTGTCATACTGAGTTGTGCACTGTCAGGATGGAGGGAGGATACTAGTGGAGTTCCTCAGTGATTGGTCTTGGGGCCAATCTTATTTACCATTTTCATTAATGACCTTGGCACAAAAAGTGGGAATGCACAAGTAAAATTTGCAGATGCTACTAGGATGATCCAAGGAATGGAAAACCTATCTTATGAAATGAGACTCAAAGAGCTTGACTTGTTTAGCCAAACCAAATGAAGGGTGAAGAGAGAGATGATTGCTCTCTATAAATACATCAGAGGGATAAATACCAGGGAATTATTTAAGTTAAGCGCCAAATTTGAAACAAGAACAAATGGCTATAAACTAGCCATCATCAAGTTTAGGCTTGAAATTAGATGAAGTTTTGTAACCATCAGAGGAGCGAAGTTTTAGAACAGCCTTCCAAGGGGAGCAAAAAACCTAACTGCCTTCAAGACTGAGCTTGATAAGTTTATGGAGGGGATGGTATGATGAGACTGCCTACAATGGCAGGTGACCCATCTGCAACTGCTGGTAGCAAATATCCCCACCGGCCAGAGACAGGACACTAGTTGGGAGGGCTCTGTGTTACTACATAGAATTCTTTCCCAGGTGTCTGGCTCATGGGTCTTGTCCACAGGCTCAGAGTCCAACTGATCACCATATTTGTGATCAGGAAGGAATTTCCCCCCAGGTTAGGTTGGCAGAGATTCTGGGGGCTTTCACCTTCCTCTGAAGGTCTCTTGCAGATTTAAATTAGAGTAAAGTGTGGATTCTTGACTTTAAATCATGATTTGAAGACTTCAGTAACTCAGCCAGAGATTAGGGGTCTATTACAGGAGTGAGTGAGGTTCTGTGGCCTGCAATGTGCAGGAAGTCAGACTAGATGATCATGATTGTCCCTGCTGGCTTTAAAGTCTATGAGCACTTCACAGGACACATTGAGAACCCTAGAATATCTAACTCCAGTTGAGCTGAGGAAAATAGATGTATCTCATAGTAGAATGGAGAAGCCTGAAAAGTAGTCAGACAGCAAAGCTAACAGGAGTTGGATGAGTATATACAAAGGCTGAGGGCAGTGAGGGCAACTGGAGGTTAGCTGTGAATAATTTCTAATGACAGAATGAGAGAAATGATGGATGACTAGCTGGATAGCCAGATAAGGTAATGTAAAAAAACACTGGCTTTTTTAAGGACCCAGTTCCTCTGGTTTCAATGGGCGTTGAGTGTGCTCAGAGTCTTACAGGACTGGAGCTATTGTCATTGCAGCTGTTAATTACCTTCCAAGATCTGCAAGGAAATTAGAGGCCAAATCTTTTTCGGTACCAGTGCACTTTTGTGGCTTATAAATATGTACATAAAACAATGAGACACCTGTAAAAAAAAAAAAGCGGAAGAAAGGCACAAAATAGAAAAACTTCTTACTTTTAAAGAAAATAGCAATTTTTTTTTAAAAAATGGAGCAAAAAACCTAGAAAATGAACACCTACAGTGTGTTAATCTCTCACGACTCTCCACTAGGTACAGTCATTTAAACACAGGTCTGATCAACTTCAACATTATAACCGTGGGTGGGTAAGATACTGCTAGGTACTAATAGAAAACAACACTCTTGTCCTTGAAGTTTATAATTATCTTTATTATCTTCATTCAACATATTAGTCATTGCATTTTGGTCTTTTAATCAAAGCTATCACAGGACTGAAGTGACTGCAGGCTCCAGCATCTTCATCTTGCAAAGATGCCTCTCAAGATGCCCATCTGATAATAACCATGGCTAGGTACTTTTTGTTTTGTGCTTCATCTGAACCAGTTTGCCCATCCATAGGGCTAGCCCTAAGCATATGCTAAGTGTGCAGCCTCACAGGGCCTTGCACTTTTTGAGGGTTCGGCTCATTCAACCTCCCCTCCCACTGGACACAACCTCTCCCTCCCTGTTGTGGCCTGCCCATATCTTGAAAGGTCAGATTCAGGATCCAACTCTCCCATAGCCCATCAATGACAAGTACCTCAATTCAAACCTCCCAGCAGTTCTGACAGCTTTCTCTCCCTCTCCCCTGCCTGCTGCCACCCGCTTCCCACATAGTGTGTTGGGATAGTTCCTGGAGGCCCACACATCTTACTCAGGGCCAGCTCTAGGCACCAGCAAAACAAGCTGGTGCTTGGGGCAGCACATTTTTAGGGGCGGCATTCTGGCACGGGCCATGTCCCCCCTAAAAATGTGCCCCGGCCGCCCTAACTCACCTCCACTGCTGCCGCTCGTGCGCCGCTGCTCGCCCTCCCTCCCTCCCGGGTTTGAGAGCATGGGAGGGAGGGGGAGCAGCGGCAAGCAAATCAGCTGTTTCGTGCGCCGCGGTCACTCGGGATCTCCCCCTCCCTCCCAGGTTTGAGAGCCTGGGGGGAGGAGGCAGGGCTGGGGATTTGGGGAAGGGGCGGAGTTGAGGCAGGGCCGGGGGTGGGGTAAGAAAAAAACGAGGGGGGCGGCCCTGATCTTACTTCACACAGAGTCCTGAATAATTCTAAAGCAGGCATTAGTCATCCCTTACTTTCTGATGAAGAAAACATGCAGGGCAGAAGAAGTAAAGGAAAGATAAAATGGGGAGGAAGTAAGACAGATTTTGTGCACCTAGAACAAAAAAGAAATTGCTCATTGTCTTACTTGGAGATTTCCCGAAGAACAGCCTGGTTCGTGGTGTTTCAGCACTTCTACTTCTGGCCAAAGCCAGCAAGTGCAACGGTATGTGAAAATAAAATATAATTTCAAAAAACGAATAGGCAATTAGAGAGACAAAAGACAATAATAGGCCATTTAAATTTCTCAAACCTGGAAGAAGGTTGGAGCCAGTTTTTATTTTCATCAGAACTGGTTTGCCTGTCCTTTCCAATAACAACACAGGCAAAGCCCTTTGTTCACGTAGAGTGAAGGATGAAAAATTGCATAGCCCACCAAGGTAAATGATAATAAGCAAAGAACTAAGCCATGCACTTATCCAACACCCCATCTATACTCCATTCAACGGTTCTCCTTTCAACCCCAGCTATCTGCCTCCCTGCTACTCACAGCTGACAAATTCCTACCCTCCTTGTGAACAACTAATGTGCAGCCTTAGCACCAACCATGGCAATTTGTTATGTGTTCCTGTGCTTCAATGATTGGTATAGGGCTAGTGTAGCTTTCATGTTACGCTGTGTGTAGTTCTGTATGTGGTTTTATACTTGTGTGTGTTATGTGAATGGCTGACATATTTTAAGTGATTGTTCTCTACTGAGAATTAATTTTTCATGTAGAAATGGCAGAATTGAAATCTGCATATCTCTGGGCATTAGCGGTCATTCCTTCTGAGCAGGGGAATCTTGGTGCAGTAGCATAAAGCCAGTGTAGCCAACCCCACACGGTTCTCTCTCCAGCCCTCAACATAAAAAGGATGGTGCAAGAGGGTCCTCCTATGGAATCATAGAAATGTAGGTCGATCCTCCTGCATTGGGGCAGAATTAGGTATATTTCATCAATCTCTGGATACTGGAATGGTCCCTGGGGAACTGCTGCAGCAGGGTATATTTTAGAGCAGTCTTGAGATGATTCCAGGTTGCTTCAGGAGCTGAACAACTCAGTGATCCATGCAGATCAGTGGGAGTAAAGGCAGCATGCCCCCCTCGGATCAGGGCGGCTCTAGGCACCAGCTTACCAAGCAGGTGCTTGGGGCGGCCACACCAGAGAGGGGCGGCACGTCCGGCTCTTTGGCGGCAATTCAGCAGTGGGTCCCTCACTCCAGCTCAGAGCGAAGGACCTCCTGCCGAAGTGCCGCAGATCGCGATCGCGGCTTTTTTATTTGTTTGTTTTTTGTTTTGCGAGGGGGGGAGGGTGGCTGCTTGGGGTGGCAAAAACCCTGGAGCCGGCCCTGCCTCGGATCTCACACTTTGCACTGCTCATCCAGGCCCAAAGACTGGAATTAGAATGGGAACAGAAACTACATTCTCCTGCCACCTGAGAGGTGGGCCTTGTTGCTTAGGGTAGAGACAACTAGTCAGTGCCAGGTAGGGAGGCCTCCACTCTCACTGCCAGCATTTCACTTGCTGTGTGTTTACATCAAGGACATCAGGCTCCAGGACTCTATCAAATGATTCCTTTGGGGAGCACTTTCATCACACAGAATGGAGCAGTATATAATAATGAGCAAAGGGTGAGTTTCAGCATTCAGAGATTTAGATCAAGTTTGAGTGAAAATTCAAATCTGTTCTCATTGTATCCAAACAAGTTTGCCCTGCCCTATTAATAGTACGCCACACACAGTATGTGCACAGTAATATATTTCCTCTCTTCATCTGACAAGATATCCCATATCAGAAACTTAGTTTTCTGTTCCAGAATATAAACAGTGATTAACAGCAACAACTACAATGTTACTGTCAAATCTGTTGCCACAGCATACCAATAATAAGCAGTTCTGGAGCTGACGTATTCACTATACAAGGATTACTAACAGTAGTCAAGCACTTTTGTATTCACTCCTTTGTGTCACAACAGAGTCAGAATGAGAGATAGTGGAGTATCGCTAACAAAGGTAGTATATGGGCTAGATCCACACACTACCATGGTGGGACTCCTCCCTATCCCAGTAAAGGCCACTGTACTCAGCAGGGCAAGATTGAAGATATCTTGTATTATGAATGAAGATAAAAGTATTTCTATGATAGTATCAGCCAACAAAACATTTTGTTTCACACCTTCTGCCACCTATATAATGTTAAGAAAATCTATGCACTGTCCATTAAAATGGAATTCCCTCCGCTTATCAGGATGGAAGGGTACTACACAGTTACTGACCCAGAACTACACATTTATTTCTCAGTTCTGCAATTCCCTTCACTTTGATTTGGGTACCTGATTTGCATAATGACTGAACAGTTACAGTGTTCCTCAATAACATTACAGCATTCAAATTCCAGTATTCAAAGGCCCTGATTTCCTAACAATGGCTGTCAGATAACCAAGCACAAGAATTTATATAATCACTGTCTGGTTATTTTTCAATATAGACATGGTTATTGTGCAATAACCACACAAAGATTGTGTAAACCTCTCTGTTTTGACAGCTACTTTAAATCCCTCAACTGTATTTGGCCACTACCCTCAGAATTCCCAATCAACATGCTCACAACATCACTTCTAACTACCATAACTATTCCAGATATTAAATAAAATTTTATATCGAAAAAGAATTACTTTTAATGAAGAGAGGAAGAGCCATGCCTTATTTAGAGAACAGCAGAGGAAAGAAGGTATTGTTATGCTGGAGGTAGGGTTGTTCTCAGCAAGCATGTCTTTGATCTGTGTTGGGGTGCGGGAGGGGGTGCAAGGTGCAGGCTCTGGCCGGGAGGCGCTTACCACAGGTGGCTCCCGGCCGGCGACGCAGCAGGGCTCAGGAAGGCTGCCTGCATGCCATGGCCCCACACCGTTCCCGGAAGCAGCTGCAGCCGGCTGCTGCTGGCATGTCTCTGTGTGCCCCTTTGGGGGAGGGGGGCAGTGGGTCTCCATGTGCTTCCTGTGCCCGCAAGCACTGCCCCCACAGCTCCCATTGGCCAGTTTCCAAAGCTCTTTGGGCTAACAGGTGCTAACAGATGGACACATCATATTTTTATTATTTTGTTAAAAGTTATCTGCATCTCTGTGATGTTTGACATGAGGCTGCACAATAAGTCAGTGTGATGGCACCTGTCAGAAACATATACAGTGCATTGCTGTCATCTGATATATGCCATCTGTTTAGATAGCTGGGCACTGAGCCATAACATAAGCAAAGGGAAGGACAGAAACAGAAAATAGCCAAATTTGTCTGAAATAGTGACTGAGTGTGAACTGCTTCTTCCTATATAAGCCTGATATAGTAGGAGACATCACCTTTTATTCTCTCCATCAGGAACATGGGTTGTTCTTCTATGTCCCATAGTAATTCACTAGTGCGTATATGCCATTCTGCCTTTATCATCTTGAAGGTTAGCAGGGGTGATATTTTTTTCCAGTTCATTACTTGGCCAGATCAAAGCAAAGAACTAATGGAACTTGCCTTTAGGGCAAAAAACATTTAATCAATCACATGAGAAAATACTTTACTGAGTAGCAGCATATTCATACTCACTATAGTTGAGACAACTCTAGAAAGATTTATAAATAACATTCAAGTGTTTTATGGATTTGGCTGGTAGCTGCGTATGCACTGAATGAGAAGTGCTCAGTGATACACCTATCAGATACAAAGATGATGGCTCTCAGCAGCTAGACAACTTTCTAGTGATTGCTGAGAGGGGTCCATTGCAGGGGTGCTGGAACTAGGGGAACTGGGGGAGTGGTAGCACCTCCTGGCTTGGAGAGCTTTCCATTATATACAGGAATTACAGTTTTGTTCAATGGCTTTCAGCACCCCCACTATAAAAATTGTTCCAACACCACTGGTCCATAGTAGTATTACCAGCAATATAAGGAGGTGTAAGGCAGAGGTTCTGGAATTTACATTGAATACTAGGGCAAAGGTTGTTTTAAATGTTTTTTTTTTTCTCTGAAGTGCTTCTGGTTACCTGCACAGGCATAACTAGGAGGAATTTCAGAGGTTCACTGTGTGGACAGAAAGATGGTTTAAGAAGATAAACCATTTATTAGGCACTGGGGACTAGAATTGGGAAGGAAATAGTTTTCTAATCTCACAAGTATTTTCCTGTCCCAAATCACCACAAAAAGTCAAAAAGTTCAAAATTTTTGCAAACAGAAAATTTAAAAAAATTAAATTCATAGTGGGTCAATCAAAACATCGCATTTTAACCATTTGAAAATGTTTCATTGCTATTTTTGACCTTTTACTTTTTTTACTTTTTTTTTTTACTATAAATTAACTTAAATATCAAACCAAAAAATTATTTTGATTTGAAAAACAGCACTTTTTTATTTCAAACATGTCAAAATGGGATGTCAACAATGTTGATTTTTTAAAATCTTTTTCCAAATTGGCAAATCTATCAAAAAAACAATCTTTTCTCATAACATTTTGGTTTTGAGGAATCAGCATTTTCCAGCAAATAATCTTTTTGTTGAAAAATTCCTGACCAGCTCAACAAGAAATTTTTTTGAGGAAGAAAGCATTTGTACAGAAAGGGTGGCCTCCATCGTAACCAAAGTGGAACCAAACTGCTGGCACAGAAAACTTACAAGACTCAGAGGTATTATTTAAACTAGGAACAGGTAGAAAGCTGGCATGTGCTGAGAAGCAGTCTGGTTGGAGAAAGCCATCTACTAAGGATGTCAGTAACTACAACGGTAACTCTGTATCTGACAAAGGGTAGGACCAAACTTACAGTTGAACTGAAGGAGGGATAGGTTGATATCACAGTGGTAAGTTATGGAAAAGTAGTAGGATATCAGACTAGACAGTTAAAGGTTGGCACTTGGTCATAATAAAAATTAAAATATATGTATACACTAATGTGAGAAGCTGAAAAGCAAGAACGGGTGAAGAATGCCTGGAAATAGAAGAGGATGTTGAGAAACAAGGCATCACTGAAACATGATGACATGACAAGCCAACAGTATTCCTTAATACTCAGCTAAACGCTTATGGATTAGGTCTTAGAGATGAGGAGCAGCAGCACTACACCTAAAGATTCCACAGAATCTAGGGTAAAATTTCTGAGTTCAGACCATCATACACTATAAACCGCGATAGCTATAAATCCCAACAATGCAAATGTACTAGGAAGATTATACTACCAGCCTCCTGATGAGGAAAAGGACATACTAATTTATGGGCTAAAGCTGCGTCTTTACTCAGGCAAAACTCCCACACCCATCAGCGGGAATTTTGCCTGAGTAAGAGCTGCAGAATTTTGCTCTAATTTGAGAAAATGAGGAATTTGAGTGAGGAAAAACCATACTCTGTGTTTGGTCTCATGCTCCTTCCTGAGATGCCTCTCGATAGGCTGCATTTGTCACACTGTATTGTCATCTGAGCTAGAAATGATATGATTGACTAATACAAATGAAACATATGTCAAGAGTTATATTTTAGCTGCTGTTTAATGTGTTACTTTAAATGACATGTTTCTTGTAATCACAGAATAAGTTTTCAAGGAATTTATTTAGTAAAAGACATTTGTCCCAAAGTACACTACCATATAGGGAATCCAGATTTAGGGCCACCCTCGTTTCATTTTTATGCCCAGAGAAGGCTGGGGCCATCATGAGGGAAATACTCCAAGTTTCAGAGGAAGGGTTAAGTATCAGAGGGTAGCCGTGTTAGTCTGTATCTACAAAAACAACAAGGAGTCTGGTGGCACCTAAAAGACTAGCAGATTTATTTGGGCATAAGCTTTCGTGGGTAAAAACCTCACTTCTTCAGATGCATAGAGTGAAAGTTACAGATGCAGGCATTATATACTGACACATGGAGAGCAGGGAGTTACTTTGCAAGTGGAGAACCAGTGTTGACAGGGCCAATTCAATTAGGGTAGCATTCAGCACTCTCTCTTCAACACACTACAGCTAATAAATCTGGAGAATTATCATACCTCTGGAGGCTATAATAGCCACAGGGAGCCTGATCTAAAGCTCACTGACATCAATGTGAGTCTTTCCATTGGCTTCAGTGGGCTTTCGAGCAGACCCAGGATGTGTAACATTTCTTCAGTAGAAAGCATGGATAGCAGCTATAGTGCACATAGGATGAGAAAACAACTGGCCTGAATTAATGAGATACACCTCTAAGTGACTGGAGGAAGGAATAGTCCAGATTTAGGGGCTGGATTTCTTTTAGAGTGTCATAGCCCAAGAAAGTTATAAAATACTCCTCCTACCCAACTTCTCAGCAGAAAGTTTGACATGAAATAACCATCATCCGGCTGCCTCGAGTTAATTTTGTGTTGGTCTTCCCAGACTTACCATTACTAATTTTACCACCGAAAGAAATATATTTTGAGTGACAATCCTTGTCACAAGAATCATATCTTTGACAAATCTCTTCTACTCAAGATTAATTTTTGTGACAATCATTGATGACAATGATTAATCTTTCAAACAATGACAATGACAATCTTTTTCCACAGGAACAAGACATAACGGTTATGTTGCTTTATTCTAATTATTGACCTTGCTATCTGACTTTGGGAAAGTCACAACTTCCCTAAGCCTCACTTTACCCATCTGTAAATATCTACCAAATAAACGGGGGAGGAGGGAGGTTGAGACTCAATGAAGTTATACAAGGGTAAGTGTGATTCAGTTTGTGAAACAATTTAGGATCCTCAGTAGAAAAATGATACATTAAAAGTATTCTCATAAGACACATGTTCCTTTACTCTTTGTAACCACACAAGTACTGTATGGCCAAGGGAATGCCCTTTAAATGACTGGGAGAGCTAATAAAAAAATAAAAGCTATTTTACCCCCAAAATTTGAAATTTCGACATTGTTTTTGTTTGAAAAGGGGTTTTTCCCCCCAAAAAGTCATAATTTTTCCCATGAATTTTTTTTCCAAAATCATTATCCAAAGTGTTTTAAAAACAGTCATAGCAATAATCAAAACCACATTTTTGGAAGACAAACATTTTAACCATTTTTGATAAAAATATTGGGGGGAAAATGAATCCACAATTATTTTTTTGCAAAACTAAAAGCCATTTTGTGTTGATTTTTTGGTGACTAAATTTAATGAATAGCTTTCATTTTGTGACTTAGCAAGCATGCAGAATTCCTCATTTACATGAAAAGTCTATAATGTATACTATCTTAGAGTATGTTGACACTGGAGCTGGAGATGTAATTTCCAAGTTGGGTAGACATACCTGCACTAGCTCTGATCGAGCTAGTGTACTAAAAATAGAAGTGTAGCTGTGGCAGTGTGAGTGGTGGGTGGGGCTAACCAGCCAAATACAATCCCATCTGAGACCCTAGGTATGTAGTTGTGGTGGCTAGCCTGTCCCACCACTTGCATCACCATGGCTACACTGCTATTTTTAGCATGCTCACTCAGTCAGAGCTAGCACAGGTATGTCTGCTTGAGCTGGAAATTACACCTGCAGCTTTAGTTCCAAAAGAGACTCCCCCTCCCCCCCCCCCCCCCGATTCAGAGGATTTGTGAGAATAGCCATGGAGATACTGGTTTCTTCAATCCCCTCTTCTCCTCCCTCCACCAGGAAGTTCCTTCTTCTGCCATTCTCCCTAAAAGACTCCCTTCCCTTACTTTTCATACTTAAACAAAAATGTACTGAATTACTGCTATTCCTGCTCAGTAGCCTGTTGGGTCTAGGGATCACCAGTCTGGTCCCACATCTCTAGAACTGGCGCTGCACAGATACTTCACAAAATTTTGTTTCAAAGTTTGTTTGTACTTTAAAAATAAACTAACTGGGTGCTAAAGGCCCAATAACTTGCATTTTTAATTAAGTCCTGCTTTACAAAAAGCAGTTTTCACATTACAAATTTTTTCCATCTGATGTGGGAAAAATTTTTGAGCAATTTCTATATTAAGCCTAACCTTCAATATACATGGCCACCATTACCATGATATCTGAGCACCTCACATTCCTTTACCGATTTAGCCTCAAAACCTCTTGGGGAGGTAGGGAAGTGCTATTATCCTTGTTCTATAGGGTGGAGACTGAGTAACTTGTCCAAAGTTGCACAGAACTCTATGGCAAAGCTGGGACTTGAACCTGGGTCTTCAAATTTGTGGGTGAGTAACCTAACCCCTAGACCATCCTTCTGAAATAGCATAACTTAGCACTGCATTGCTCCAGATTTTTATTGATGTAACTCCACTGGTTTCAATTAAGCTAAATTGTTGTAAACTGAATTAAGACAGTGGTGACTCAGACCCTAAATATTTACATAATGATAAAGTTCAGTAAATATAAAAACTGCTTCCACTTCTGCTGTCTCTTTAAAGCTGATTTATAGTTGCTCATATAGGACCAGGCCAATTACGAAGAAAGGCAGATCCCATAGCCATTACAAATCAAGCAAACACTGATAACAGAAAATTCACATTATATGACACATTAAAAAATAAATACTTTCATCAAACTAAAAGCAAGTTGGGGCTAAATGATAAACTTGGGAGGCAACTGAATGAGCCTGATTTAAAGAGACGGAAATAAACATGATTTGAAAATTTCTATTAAGATTTATGAGTTGCAGACAAAATTCTAAAATTCACTTACAGTAAAATGCATTTTTCATTTTTCAAGGCAATCATCATTTAGCTGAAAACACACTGTAAAGCGGATCAGTAAAAACTTCGAAGTAATTGTGTAGATATAATGAAAGACATTCTAAATCATAGAGTTATAGGACTGGAAGGGACCTCGAGAGGTCATCTAGTCCAGTCCCCTGCAGGACTAAGTATTATCTAGACCACATGGAATATTTGCCAACAAAAATTTGGTCTTCAATCTGTATTTCAATTAACAACCGAGAACTCAGGATTTTTCTAACAGAAAAATATGATTATCCGGCTAACAGCTAAAGCAAGGAGGGGGTGGATAATTTAGTTCCTATTTCAGGCAGAAATCAATCTGAATCTTATGTATTGAATGCCTAGGTATTATAGTGACGGATGCATTAGAAATGGAGAAATCTTATCTATGTAGCCTCTGAATAAATGTGTTTTCCCAAGGTCAGGAGTTAGTATTTAACTTGCAGGAAATAACAGATTATTTTAAAGCAATTCTAAAACTTCATTTCAGTAACGACCTTATATTTGGCCAGATCACCTCCACCCTGAAAATAATCCCCAGTGGTTGATTCTCCTAGCAGAATTTTCATAAGATCATTTTATTGATGCTCGTGGGGCAATGTCTCCCTCTTCCCCACTTACACAATCAGTGCATAGGAAAATACCCATTCGTTTAATGTAGACTGGGGAAAATATACTTACCAGCTGGAACTGCTGAAAAACAGTTAGGCAGGCAGAAGGAGTTGGAGTTTGGCCAGCACTACTTAGTCACTTAGTGTAATGAAAAATTCTATGGGATCATTAGTGACCACAAATGGTCAAGACCTTGATTTTAATTGTCACCCAGAGGACAAGCATAGCAAACTCCATGCCCTTGCACATCTTCAAAATGCTTTAGTACAGTGGTTTTCAAAGTATGGGTTGCGACCCAGTATTGGGTCACGGAATATTAGGCACTGGGTCACTTGCAAATTTCAAATATCATGATCTCTTAAAATGTCTTTCATTATAGTTTTAAAATAACATTACAATCATTTAAATGTTGGACATTTTATTTATTTCCAGTAAGACTTGTTTGGTTGTAGAGAGTTTCTTATGCACTATGCTCTACACGCATACACAACATAGCTGTTTTGAATGTAATCACCTAGCGAGACAGCTTTCTGAACACTGGCAGTTTGTTAATGCTGTGGAGACTCGAGTTACGAGGCTTAATCAACAAAGCTTCCTCCTGAAAAATTGATAGTTTTGTAATAAGAAAAAGAAGTTCAGAAACACAGTCATCAAATCCATCCACATCTGCAAATGAAAATATAAGTATAAGTACGTTGTCTGGAACAGAAAGTTCTCAGAACGGACAGATTTCTGCCATGTCAACCTCGTCTGAACCACCTCCTTAAAAGAAAACCAAATAGTGGACAAGGCACTACAGTGATGCTTTTTTTTAAAAAAGATGGTTTCATCAATTGTGCTAATGCAAAGCCCCAGTGTGTTATTTGCAGATAGGTGCTTGCAAACGAGAGTTTAAAACCATCAAAGTTAAAAAGACATTTAGAAACAAAACATGGGGAACTTGTTGATAAGCCTCTTGAATATTTTCAAAGGAAGCAACGGGAATTAAAGTTATCAGCTTCTTAGTTGGTCAACTACTTTGACTGATAAGGCACAACTGGCATCATGTTTGGTTGCATACCATGTGGCAAAAGAGAAAATGTCCCATACAGTTGCCGAAAAATGTATTATTTCAGCATCTCTGGATATGGTGTGTACAAATTTTCAACAAGAAGTCTGCTGAAAAATTGACACGTATTCCTCTCAGTGATAACACAATGTCTCGGCAAATATGTGATATTGCAGAGCATTTGGAAGCCCAGATTATTAATCAGTTACCGTCAGCCAGGGATTTTGCTATCCAACTTGACGAGAGTACTGATATTTCAAATTGTGCAACGCCATTAGTTTATATGAGGTATGTATGGCAATATGACTTTATGGAAGATTTTCTGTGTTGTCTGACTTTACCAACAAATACAACAGGAGCACAGATATTCAAAGCACTGCATAACTGTGTAGTTGGAAAATACTAACTGTACTGGGCTAATTGCAAAGGAATTACAAGTGATGGTGCAGCAAATACAACAGGTAGAAATAGTGAAGTGGTGAAAAAAATATCTGAGGCAGCTGGTAATGATGTTGTTTGGAATCACTGTTTCATTCACCGTGAAGCTTTGGTGTACAAGGGTATTTCCTCTGATCTTCTGGCAGTACTGAAGGAAGTAGTGAAAACTGTTACTTTCATTAAAGGAAGCTCACTGAGCAGCAGTCTTTTTGAAGCATTATGGCCAGAAATGGGAGCAGAGCATGCTCATTTACTGTTTCACACTGTGGCTATCATGGGGCAGGGTGCTTACAAGGGTGTACGAACTCCATGCATCTGATGAAGTGGGTTATAGCTCTGGAAAGCTTAGGCCCAAATCAATTAGTTAGTCTCTAAGGTGCCACAAGGACTCCTCGTTGTTTTTGCTGATACAGACTAATATGGCTACCCCTTCTGAACTTAGGGATGAGATTCACATTTTTTCTGGTAGAGAAATAGCCTAACTTGGCAAATTTGGTTGACGATGACAGTTGGTTAATAAAGTTGTCATATCTGGCTGACATTTTCTCAATTTTAAATGAACTGAATTTGAAATTACAAGGAAAAGGCAATGATTTGTTTCAGTCCTGTGAACCAATACAAGCATTCCAAAAGTCATTAGCACCATGGCAAGCATGACTGAAAAGTAACCATCCGAGCTACAACATGTTCCCAACACTGTTACAACACACTGAGAACAGCATCAGTGAAGAAAAAGCGAATGAAATGAAGTGTCATACAGTTACATCTCACTGCGCTGTCTGACTTTTTTAGTCTCTGCTTCCATGCAAAGGGGTTTGGAAATTTGAAGGAAAAGCATTGGGCAAAAAACCTGCTGCAACTCATCTGTGCTAGAACACTGAAAACACACCACAAGTCATTAAATTTGTCATCATTATGGATATGTGTTGTCAAAGCCACTGTTAAGTAAGATTAGTGTTCTGTTGTTGCTACGGTTCACAACAACCTACATGGGCGGTTAAAAACAAACCAAAAAAGAAACCAACTCAACAGTGCACCTGATATGCGGGTAGCGCTTTCATCTTGTGATGCAGATTAGAACGAGATTATGAACAGCAGGCAGGCCCACCCATCACATTAAGTAAGTGAAACTAAACCTGATTGTCTTTTTTACTTTATTTACACTGTATTTAAAAATGTTTTACAAGTAATGTTGAGGGCTAATTTTAGTTATTACTTGAAGTGAAGTAGTTAAAGCGAGCATGTATTGCCCTTTATTGCGATTTTATGAAAATTCTAGTCAGAAGATATTATTGTTTTGGGTCATGGGGATAAGTATTTTCTTCCACTGAGTCATAAGAAAAAAAGTTTGAAAACCACTGCTCTACTACCCATCTTCTCTATCAGTTTAGGAGGGAGTGTGACAACATGTAATGTCAATTGTGGTACACCAGAGAAAATAATTATGCCAGTACTTCAGAAGCTCTGTATTCCAGAACACAGTCATTTAAGTTGCCATTGGTGAGAGAGACTTAAATGTCAAATTATGGCTCTACCAAAATATGCTGCCTAACTTAGTCCGTGCCATCTGGACCAGGTTTAATGTACATACCAATATTTTTCCATGGATTGCAAATATTTTTCCATGGATTCAAATACTTTCTGAATATGCAATTTTCTAATTTGTCTACTCTTCTATTTTTTTCACCCCCTTTTGTGGATTTAGACACATTTTTGCAGATTTCCAAAGATCCACCTCAAATTCAGGAGGAATTTATTACTACCCTGTAATACCTTTTCATCCAAGGACATCAAAGAAGTTTAAATGCACAGATGAAGTCTCACAAGAATGTGATATAGATGCATTGAGTGTTACAGTAGCTCCAATTTACACATGGATAAACCAAGGCTCAAAGGCAGGTGAAGTGCCTTATCCAAGACTGCACAATGAATCTGTGACATTGCCGGGAATACTTCCCAGGAATCCTATCTCCCAGTTATGTGCTCTAGCCTTTAGAAAAACTTTAAGCCATTTCTGATCTCCTTGACAATTATTTTACTCCACTGACTTTACTGGAGTCACTCCTGCTCTACACCATTAGAATTGAGAAGAATAAAGTTCTCTCAGGAATGTTAACTTGATGTAATGGGAATAGAAGAGTGACAGAGAACTACTTTTAGTTAAAACTACGCAAAAATCTGATATATGCAAAGTATGAGTAAAGACCTTGTGGCTTTTTGGATCTAATAATACTTTATTAGATTAATGTGGGTATGGATATGAATATAGTTTGATCGGTGCCAAAACTCCTTACACATAATTGTCTCAGATTGCATTACTAACACTGAAGGCTGTACTTGCTCTTTGTTATCTCCACATGCTTTCGTAGATCAGGCGGTCTGCTGCAACAGTGCCCTTTCCAGCTTTTGTTCTTCATGAGAAAGACACATCTTGGTATATTTGCCCAACACACATTAATATTTTGTCTGCAGTGTTGTTGTAGGCAGGTTGATCCCAGGACACAGGAGACACAAGGTGGATAAGGCCATATCTTTTATTGGACTAACTTCTGATGGTGGTAGGGACAAGCTTTCATGCTTCCCAGCGATCTCACTCAGGTCTAGAGAAGGAAACTAAAGCTAAATACAAGGTCAAGATCTCAGTATGGTATCATTCTCAGAGGAAACCTGCACAACACCTTCAAAAGATGAGCCTGAGAACTTAAATTCATGACTCTGGTGGACATTAAAAGAACATGGACTTAACAGAGATGCTTATTTTATGGCCCATTACAACAACTTGTAACATACCCTGCTGCCTACCAACCCTCCATTGCTCTACTACTGCAGAGGTGTTAATTGCCCATTTCATTTAAGGGGTTTCCTATAACATCTGTGAAACCCTTATGCTTGACAGTCTGTCCCACTTTGTATTTAGCTTGGCCTCTAGTTTCTTTCTCCAGACCTGAGGAATTGCTCTGTGAAGCTCAAAAGTTTGTCCCTTCCACCAACGGGAGTTGGTCCAGTAAAATATATTACCTCACCCACCTTTCCTCTCTCAATATTTTGTCTGACATACATGCAACAGGAATCTCTAATGGTTCTCTTAATTTTTGACAAAATTCATTTTGTCAACAGAAGGCTTGTCGGTAAACCATTAAATGCATTTTAGAATGCCATTGACAAAATAATTATAGGTGTATGGCAGAATGGAATCACTATAGTAACCAGACAATCCTGCAGCATCACAAAGGCCCATCAGAGAGTTTATTTGAATGTTAAGAACAGAACAAACAAAGGATATCAACTGCTGATCTGTCTCCAAAGAGTGACCTGAGAGCAAATATCTTTCATGACTCCTTTATTACTAATGTAGGAGAGATGATCAGAGGTTTTCACATTACTCATGAGATGCTCTTAAAATGTAAAGAAAATGCTCAAAAATGCTGTATATTAAAGAAAAGTGGTTTCCTAATGGTTTCCCCAGGGAGCCCTACTCCAATTATAGATATTGTAACTATCAGATTCAGCATGAATGCAAAATATTTTGTATTATTTACATTCAGTTCATTTTAACTAATTGTTTGTTGGCATAACATGAAGTTAAACACACTGGTGCTTTTGGCCAGGGGCTGTCTATTCCCCCTAATTTCATAATTTTAATGCCAGACAACACCTCACAATATGTCACTTATGGTATCATTTTCCAGTAATACTCCATACTAATTATTCTATTTATTCTCCCCTGCAAATATATGCAGCATCCTGGAAAGTGGATTTTTGGGCCACAAAGCCTTGGGCCAAACTTTGCAGGCCTTACGCAAGTGAGGACATCAGAATTATATAATGTATTTGTTGTTCATATGAAAGTAAGGGCAGATCCTCAGCTATTATAAGTAGGCATAGCTCTAGTGACACAATGCATCTCATTGTTTCCTTATGCACCCCATTGGTCTGTCAGTATCCATCCATTGTCTCTTGTCTTCTATTTAAATAATCAGCTCTTTGGGGCAGGGAATGTCTTTTCATTCTGTGTCTGTAAAGCATCTTGCACAGTGGGGTTCTGGTGCATGACTGGGACTCCTGGGGGAAGCAATCATACAAATAATAAATAATAAAATGAATCTATGCCAATTTATAGCAGAGGATCTGGCCTGATTGTCTACATTGTTCACCTTCTCTCCAGGAGAGGTAAATCTACAAATGTTTCCTACAACTTCCGTTATCATAGGTAGAAAATACCTGCATGCATTAAGGTGGAAATACACCCTGTAAGTGCAAATTTCTCCTATCTGATCAGCATAGCGAATCTTAAACTCCAATATTCTGATCTCATCGCATAGAATTCCCATTAATGTCACTGGTAGGGGCATGAATCACCACTCATGAATAATGTAGTCATCCCCAAATGATGTGATAAAACTTGCTTACCATTCCACTGTATCATTAATTTCCTATTTATCACAAGGGTGTATTCTTGTATTTATACATAAAGAAAGGCTATAATCACCAAGGTCCTGATTTTCCCCTTCACTTACATAGGGATAAGTCAGGAGTAATGCCTCTGAAGTTAATGGCATTACATCACTGTAAGTGAGAGCAGAATCAAGCTCATGTATGCCTGTGTCTTTCGTCCATTAATGGAAAATATTCAAAATAAGCTAAGTACAGACTGTCCATGAGCTTTGGCCATATGCTTTCCCCTGCTTTCTGCTGCCTTATTTTTAAGGCTTTTCTTTTGTAATGTATCTATTGTTTTCTAAGACAAAGGGGTAGGGGGAGTGGCTTTCAATTCAACAAGGTTTTGCATGGGTCAAAAGGGCTTGCTCTCACGGATCTCATTACAGAATCAGAGCCTAGGTTTGAAAAAATTTCTCTTATACATTACAAATATTCTTTAAAAAAACCCATCAACCCAGAAGTATAGCTGAACAATATAACCACACCCAAAAGGGACTGCATACAGCCGCTGAATTCAATGCCAAAACTCCCTACCACTTCAAGAGGAGCAGAATTAGGTTCAAAGGGACACATAAGATGGCAGGGAGGTGTATTTAGTTGTGATGGGGTGGTAGAAAGGTGTATATATTTCTGATCGCTTGTTTCCACCTTAATCGAGGTGCGGTTTATTTTGCACTCATTTTGATTTTGTGTCCAATTCCATGTTTGTAGCTATAGCCACAACTGTAGATTAGATTAGAGTGGTGATTCACTGGTGTCTTCACCACTCTCATTTAAAGAGAGTAATTTTGACTGGGAAACTAGGATCCCTTGACAACTAGTTCATCTCTGTTTTTTTCCCCGACCACCCCACCCATGGTATATAAAGAGGCAACGTCTGAGGAGTTCTGAAGAGCTTTTATATTTTTTACCTACTAGGTCATATTAACAATGTATAACTGATGTAGGTGTAGTATACATATACAACAAGCAAGAAAAAGAGGAACGGGGGAAGAAAGAGGGGAATATGTGCACTAAGTGACACTCTGGGGTTAGTTATGGAGTAGGTTTAAGTTTGGGTTATTCATTAAGATCCTGGTCCAAGGCCTGTTGAAGTCAGTGGAAGGATTTCTATCAACTTCAATGAGTTTTGGATCAGGGCCCACAGTGTCTGACATATTGGCTATTTTAAGGTAGCAGTTCCATTAATTGTTCCAAAAGTCCAGGAAATTTAGGTTGGGTTCAGTAAATTGCCTTGCAAGAATGCAGTGTCCAATAAGGTGTCAGAGTTGTAGAGCTTCATAGAATTGCAATGCTTCATTTACCAGCCAGTAAAGCAGTATTTTATTATTTCTGCAATCTCTAAAGTAACAGTGATGCAAATATCCAGAGAAGCCAGACTATGGGGATTTCCAACAGAAAGGAGAGAGCTTGTTGCCAGTCCTGGTAGTAATGGAAATTTATGCAGAATCATAGCATGTGGCAGACTGATTGTGGCGGGGTTCACTTAGGGTACATTTACACTGGAATAAAAGATCCGTGACACAGTCACAGCTGGCCCGGGTCAGCTGACATGCTCATGGAGCTCAGGCTTTGGGGCTAAAAATTGCAGTGTAGATGTTTGGGCTCAGGCTGGAGCCAAGACTCTGGAACCCTCCCACCACGCAGGGTCCCAGAACTTGGGCTCTAGCCCAAGCCCGGCTTTCTACACAGCAATTTTACAGCCCAAGCCTCATGAACCCAAGCCAGCTGACCCTGGTGTGTAGACGTACCCTTAGGGGCCAGCAGGCCTAGTGGGCTGGCCATGGTTCAACAGTCCTGTAGGGGCCTTGTCAGGCAATCTGAGGACCTGGTGGCCAAGTTACAGTCTGTCCTTATCTAGGTTCCCTCAGCTGGACAAGGGGGCAAAAGGAAGGCTCCGGGGACCCAGGCCCTCCCATTCCAGTGGGTCCCAGCCCAGGGCCCCAGGGGGAAGAGGTGAGGAGAGTTTCAGTCGCCTCTAGCTGATACCCAAGACCAGCCCCCCCGGGCCACTTTCAATCTCCCCTTGGCTCTCCTCAGTTTGGGGCATGGTGACAGCACTCTGTTTCCCTCCCGACGGAAGCAGTCTCAACAATTCAGATAGTTAGTAGGGGCTTCCCAGCTCTCTTCCCCATGTTCAGTGATTTCACCTTTCAGGAAGGAGCAGAGAGAAAAAAGGGTCAGGTCCCTGGCCACCTAGTTAGGCTTTACCCACAGTCCAGCCCCTTCCCTTTGTCCCAGAAGGTACTAACTGGCTTGCTTCATTCCGGTAGTCAGCCTCTCCTTCACTCTCTCCCTGCTACTTTGCCAAAGTCCTATTTTAAGCACATCCTCCATTTGGACCATGCTCTGCAGCTGCGCCAGGCCAGGGTGTTCTTTGCCTAGTACTGTTGCATGACTCCTTTAGTCTTAGTGAGGGTTCTGTAAACCCCATCACACTGATCCTTGCATCAGGGGTACTCCAGGGAAGCCCTGTGTATATTATAGCAATTGCAAACATACAGTAATCCCAGGGTAACATTTCAATGAATATTAAACTTCTACTTAGTGCTGGTGGCTGCAGAGAATATCTGCCGATCAGATTCTTAACAGCAGAGGAAATTGGTTTTTTGGGAAATAAAAATGTAAGGATTTGGAACCAGAAAGCCTGCACACCGCTGTGAACACTGGCAGAATGATTTAAGTTAAATGGACAAGTACTATAGAATACATGAGGCATAAATATAAAATAGTATAACACTACTTAAAACTAATCATGAACAATGACTTCTCTTACAAGGTCTCTAATCAAGCCTAATCAAGTTCTTGTCTTCTCCAGAACCTCCTTGTTGTGAACCAGACCACTCATGATAATGGGAATTCAATTTAGATTATGAAAATGTGCTACAGCAAACGGAATTAACTCTTGACCCTGAGCGCTCCTCTCCAATACCACAAATGCAGGACGTTCTTATTACATGGAAAGAGGAGGAAGCTATGAAGGCAGAACGTGATCTCTATCAATGGTTGTAGAAAACTGAACAACCTAATTTTACGTCATGGACCCTTTAGCAGGCTGAACCCTGAGCCTGCTTCTCCCAGCCAGCCTTTGACGTTTCCACTCAGACTTGCTGCAAAGCTGCTCGGATAAACAACACTCGAAACAAAACCCTTCACAAAAAAACATCCTTTTCTCCACAGGACTCTCTGCTGGATTGCTGATTTTCTAATACACAACCATGCTTTGGAGGAAAAGTCAAAACGATTCAGTCTCATTCTCCTTGCTCTGGGAAAGCTGAGCCAACAATCCTCTTCTTACCAATATCTCCTCCCTGTTCAGAGGGAAGAGACTGGTTATATGCTACCCTCCTTCTGAGAACCTCCTTGGCTCTGCTGTACACTACAGGTACACCAACACAGCAAGCAGGATCCCACAGCAGTGAGTCTCAGAGCCCAGGAGTCAGCCCAAGCCAAAACATCTACACAGCCATTTTTAGCATCATAGCATGAGCCCAAGAAGCCCAAGTCTGTAGACCCAGGCTCAGACGCACTGCCACAGGATTCTGCCTGTTATATAGACATACCCAACAAGACTCCTGGTCCTAGGCCTTGGTATTTTCCCATACACCAGTTGTTATCCCATGACCACTTCCTCTCTCTCAGCATCTGCCTCTGTCATTCCCTGGATCACTGTCTACATCAGAATTCCTGCAACTGATAGCCTGGCCCCGAAAAATTCACTCTCTGGCCTTAATGGGCCAGTATACCCCATTACAGATGTGATCCTATTCCTGCTAAAGTCAATAGGACTGTTGCCCGCGACTTCAATGAGAGCAGGATTGGGTCTAACAGAAGGAAGGTTTTTGGTACAACTTTTGTTCTCTTCTTCATCCTTATTAATGGTACCATAGATCAGATGTGTGAGAGAGGGGCTGCGAATATAGCAGCCTGTACTAAAATTGAAAAAAAAAAACCAAAACACTTTATATATAAGCTGACCCCTGTAAGAGTCAGCAAAGGGAATTTGCACCACTTAAGTTCCATTTAAACCTTTTTTTAAGGGTTTAGGTGGGAATTCTGTGGCACCTAAGCTGGGTGCTGGGCCTCTGCTCGGGGAATTTTACCCATAGTATTCCTTTATTTTATTGTGCTTCTGTATAGTCTGTGTGCACACAGCTCTCTGGGCCTTGTCAAGATATCATTTAGTGGAAAATAAAAGTATTTGTCAACAGGGCTTTAGAAAATTATTCTGTCTGTTTATCTTTTGTTCTGTACATGAGTCAAAGCGACAACCCCACACTGTACCACTACTGCTGGGACCTTAAGGTCCTGTACAAGCTGATACTAACAGTTTACACAGGTGGAAAGTTTGCCCTCAGCTCAGCTGGACGCTTGCGGACCATCAAGCTTACTCTCTCTCAGCCCTTTCTTAATAATCCTTCCCACCCTCAAGGAAAAACAAACACACATCTTTTGCATCTGCCACTGCCACATCTAATGCAGGGTAACCTGGATTTGAACTGTTTCTGACAGAACCCAACATCAATCCTGGCTTTTCTATTTAGACTTTCTGCACAGGGATGTTTCCCTCCACAGTTCGTTCCTCAAATGTCCCTGACCATGCCTCAGTGAGGCTCAGATACAGCTGAGCCACTTGACTTTAGGGGGTTGGGTTTTTTTGTTAAGTAAAGACTGCTTATTTCACTTCAGGGGAGCACATGACCCACTCCCATTGTCAGTGTGCTCTCCCCTGAAGTGAGAGTACTTACGTGTCCCCACAAGTTCCTCAGTGCTTCAACAATGAAAAGTTTTTTTCAGTTTGGGGTTTCTGACTCAGGAAACTAAAAAGCGATTTGGACGTTCTTCCAAACTATAATTCAGCTTCAACCTGACACATATTGTCTAGGCATCATGCCATCTTAACGTGTAGGACATGAGTGTTTAATTGCTCAGGCACCTCATCATGTGCAGCATGCAAGAAAAGTCTAATTCCAAGCCAAGGAAACAGACATGTCGGTTTTTAAATTGTGTGCCTGTACTTTGGTGGTGAGGTAGGGAATGAGAATTAAATAATCTATCACTGAGCTGGATTAGTTTTCATTTTTGTAGTGGCATAAAGCAAGTTTAGGCTTGTTTTAATTACAAAGGAGTGCTCATTATAAGGAAGCCTACCCCAAATTTTGAGTTGCATGTAACATGCCACAACAAGTCTTCACAGCCGAGTTGAATTTCCTGTGAATTGGTTGATTGTTCTGAAGTCCCTGGGGAGATTTCACACTTAGAAAAGAACAGTGTATAGAAGAGAACTGGTCTTATGCTGGCAGTCTGCCTGAACGTTCAGAATTTCAGAGAGTTTGTATGAAATATTGTGGGCCAAATCCTGAATTTGATTTCCCAGTCAGTGATGGAACAAGGCATAGAAGCCCCTTACTTCCATGTACACTGGCCCCTATTAACCCAACTGATGTTCAGTGTTGAAAGGAAGTCCACAGGCTCTCCACCAATCCATGTAGGTGGAGTTAAAATGAGGATTCGCTCCAGATCCCAGTCCCCATGCTCTGCCCAGATGTTTCTGCAGCCATGACCCTACCAAGGAGAGCAAGATCAGGGATCTCTTGCATGATGTCATGTGGGGAAATAAAGATTCCTTATTACATGTGTGCACAGGAATCCTGGGATATCTGTTTTACTTTATTGCTAATGATTCATTAGGATCACTTTCAATTTATAAAATATAGTAATCTTTACCGAATACTATCATCTCATTAAATATTTCATTATGCTACTTGGTAGTGCCATTGACCTACATTTCACTTTCTGTTGTCTACTTAAGAGTTAATTGCCATATTATGCTGTCACTATTAAGTATACATAAGCATCAAAAGAAAATATTTTCAGAGGATACAACTTTCAATATGCAATGCCTCTTATTAATCTTTGGTGACCACAGATCTAGATCTCTTTCTCCTTGCTCCTGTCTTTGATGCTAATGTGTCGTACTGAGCAATCTTGACTTTGGGTGCCAAGGATAATTTATTATCTTTAAAGAACAAAACATCACTTTGTTTTCAAACAAATAAATAGATATGCTGTCAAAGAATGGATTATAAACAGCACAATACTACCTGGGTAGATAGCCAAA
This sequence comes from Trachemys scripta elegans, assembly GCF_013100865.1. Lineage (NCBI taxonomy): Eukaryota > Metazoa > Chordata > Testudines > Emydidae > Trachemys > Trachemys scripta. The sequence goes on along the minus strand of NC_048298.1, from coordinate 288,508,184 downwards.
TCGAGACAGCTGCAATTAAGTCAAGGTTTATGATGACATATTAACCCACTGAAGTAAAGTCTGGGAGGTTTTGCAACTTATCAGCACCCACAATATTGAACTAAGCCACGGTACTTTGGGCTGTGTTTTCATCTGATCTCAAATTGAGCAGAGCTCAACCTACTCTGTACTTGCACAGAAGTCCTACCAAGAAAACCTATGGACTGTAGGAAGAGGTGTGCTGCAAAAGGCATGCTTCTTTCTGACCCAGTGCTTAACCGGTAGGGCAGCATTATATAGGGAGAAGAGTCCCTCTGCTGCTGGAGATGCAAGCCAAAAATCTCTGCTAGGGCAAGTGGACAGAACTCAGTGGACCTGCATCCATTTACACCAGCAGAGCATTTGGCTCAGAATCTATTGAATGAGATGCACTACAGACAAACAGCTGTAATATAGGATTCCAGTGGGACTTGTCAACAGTAGAGTTGTTATCCTCACTGTCCTGGCCAAGCGTTAACTTGGCAATTACATTCTGCCTTCTTAACCTCTTTGCAATTTCAACCTTTGTCACTTTCCATCCCAAAGAGAAAACACACACACACACAGACACCAAGTGTTACTGGTGCAGAATAGCTACGTGCAATCCACTCCAGAGATGGCTGCATTTCAGTGGTGGGTGAATGATCCCGCTCTAGGAAGTCTAAAAAGCTCTTTGAGATCACTCAAGGTGAAAGATGTTATTATATAGAAAATTAATTAATATATAGAGGGTTTGATAAAAGATTAAACATTGAAGATTTAGATGGGTAGCAAGAACCTACATAGGTATTATTTTTAAAATACACACAGTTTGGTAGAAATATAAACCCTTAAAATCCAGGGCATCAGCAAACCTCTAAGTAGCGAAAGTTAGAAAGAAATTTTCCATAACTGTCCTCTTCAGCATTGCTTTCATGTTCCTCTGAAGCATCTGTTACTCATCACTGTCACAGACCGGATACTGGACCAGATGGACCATGGGTCTGATCCAGAACAGCATTTCTTGTGTTTCACAGTCCTTTATTACAGCTGTAATAGACCCTCTGTACTATTATTACACATGCAGATGGACCAGAACTGATAAGTTATGATCCAGATAGGAACTTTCCCAGAGTTTGGGGACATTTGAATCTGAAGGGCAGTTGTTTGACCTTGTAATAGAGCCCTTGGAGGGCCAGGTGGTCTAGCAAGTAGTACGCCCTGCATCTCCTCTCAGCTGGGAAGACCTTTCAGTACAGTCCCTCACCCGAAGATGGGTTTAGCTTCACCCCAGGTTGCAGTGTCCTTGCCCTCTTCTTATCAGAGGGGGAGTGAGACTGGAATGTGGCATATGCCCTTCCTGCAGCAGGGACAGTTGGCCAGGGAGCCCAGGCCTTTCCACTCCACTGGGCTCCAACCCAGGGCCCTATGCGACTCAACAGTGTCCAGCACCCTGGCGTGTCCTCAGAGTTACCCTCCCTGAGTCACTTCCTACCATCTCTCACTTTCCCACAGCACCAAGTCCAATATAAGGCAACCAAAGAAAAAGAAAAGACAACCTAACCTTCAGCCCCAACTGGGCTCAGTCCTACTTGACTTCCTCAGCACCCTGGTCCAGGCTAAGGTTGTCTTCTTTCAGACTTAACTGGATTGCTCCTTTTTCAGCTTCCTCTCCAGTTGGAATATGTTCTGCAGGTCTGGAGGGGCAGGGCTACCTGCGCCCAGTATTGTCCTTTGACCCCTTGAGGCCCAGTGTGGGGTTTGTACATGCCATCACAGAACTATTATACAGAGAGGGGCCAGTTGCAAAGATCTAGCTTCAAACTCTAGTCATTTAGGAGTGCCCAATTTGGGCTTTGATTCACGTCCATCTCTACCTACAACTTAAGTAGCAGCCATCAACCAATTCATTATGACTGGTCATTTATAGAAAATAAAAAAATATTCTGTACTTTTATAAAAAAACATTGTAATTACACTGGAGAATCTTTTCAATGAATTTGACATGACAGAAACCTCTTAAAATATGATGGGGGTAGGAGAAATTAAGAAATCTTGGCTAAAGCACAGCAAAAACAACTTGCAAAACCTTCACTAGGAATGGAAGTTTTCAGTTTATTAGAAGTCTGTTCATTACATGCTTGAGCTAACCCTGGGACAACAGAGCCCTGTGCATGAATAAATAGACAACAGCAAGAAAGACAAAGCAGATGTTCTAGTGACCTCTTCTCACTGGAATCTGCTAGCTGAACCCATTGAGGTACTTTTGCTTTCACCCATCAGTAAATCAACACATCTACTTGACTGCCATATGGAAATTTTCAAAATTCCCACCACTGTTACTAACTTCTAGAGAAAACAGAACCCTGTGCATTGCAAATGTAGCCCTAATTAATCCTTATTAATGTCTGGCTGGTGGTCATTATTGTATCATTGCAATATAGTTACTAGAACATGAAATTAAAACAATAATAACAAAGTGAATATCAGGAAAAATGCTCCAATAGTGAAGTTTATTAAACTGAGGACATGGCAGGAGCTCTATTACTTGAATAATTTAAAACTGGCCTGGACAAAATACTGGGAAAATATCTGATAGAGAATAATTATGAGCTACTCCCCCTCCTTTGCACTGCCAGGGACAAGGGGGATTGTGTGAATTTGATAGCATAATATCTTTCTATTCCCAGGTTTCTGTGATTTCTATGGCCTCATTCCAGCAAAACGTATTTAAATGATGTGTCGGATCAGGGCCTATATGACACTACATAAGCATTTAATACTGAGCCTGGGAAATTCCTACAGCCTCTTCTGCTTCGATTAACTAATATCAAATAACACTGTCAACATTGTTTATTCCTCTGAGATTTAAACATATTTACAGTATAACAGGTATTATATTAGTGAGAAAACTTAAGTGTGCCCTGAGGAAAATAATCCTTATTTGCATTACATTTTTATTATAAAAATATGAAGCTGCTAAATAATTACTACAAAACAGAGCCACAAATCCACTAAATTATGATTTTGCAGTGTTAAGCAATTCTAGTGATAGATTCTAATCACAGAGGCAGTGTCTTGAGAATATATTAATTTTGCATACGAGCAGTCCCTAGAAAGTATATTTAGGAAATGTTATATTCACATACAAGCTAACTGCTGCCCTCCCTATCTGTGCATTGTGCCTTAGCTGACTTGGCACATCTGTTGTCCTCTTACCTTGTGAATTTTATCCAACACAGATTGAAATTGCTATGGAGAAGAATCAATAGAAATGTCATCAAGGTGCCAAGAATTAATGGAAAACTTGTGGCAATAACACGTGACTGAGATTAATTTCCAAAGTTTAAATTCTGAATAAAGAGATCAGAAATCACCCCAGGAAATTGAAACACTGTTTCTTGCTTCATTAAAGAGTATTCCAGATTGAGATTACATATTGGATCTGATATCATACACCTACATTCAGTAGGACTTTCTGTTATGAAGTTCAGCAGCCTGGGGTAGCAAGTCGTCATCCATTTCAAAAATGTAAAATATATGCATGGTCCTTCAGAGGTTTTAGTACACAAATGCTGTCTGAAGAATGGATGAGAATAATCATTACATTAATCAGAACAATATTTCTAGGGCTATTGGGTCCTAAAAAAAGGTAGCGAACATAATAAATGTGATACCTTTTATTGGATTATCACATTGGCCTTCTTGTCAACTTTAAATACAGATATTGATAACATTTAGAGGCTGCAGAAATAGTTTGGGACAAGATAAGCAAATTAATTTTTTGGTCAGATTCTGCGACCATTGCATTGAGTAGCACCATGTTCTGCAAACATTCCCCTTGATTTCGTTGAACTGTTTACAGAGTAGGGTACTACTTAACATGAGTAAAGATGGCAAAATCTGCCCCCAAGTTAATTCATGGAATCATAGGACTGGAAAGGACCTCGAGAGGTGATCTAGTCTAGTCCCCTGCACTCATAGCAGGACTAAGTATTATCTAGACCAGTAGTGGGAACGGCGAACTGCGGCCACTGGGGGCTACGGGCGGCCGAGCCTGCAGATGGTCAATGTAAACAAACTGTCTCATGGCCCGCCAGTGGATTACTCTGTTGGGCCGCAGGTGGCCCACCACTGATCTAGACCATCCCTGAGAGGTGTTTGTCTAGCCTGCTTTTAAAAATCGCCAACAATGGAGATTCCACAACCTCCCTAGCCAATTTATTCCGGTGCTTAACCACCCTGATAGTGAGGAAGTTTTTCTTAATGTTCAACCTAAACTGCACTTGTAGCAGTTTAAGCCCATTGCTTCTTGTCCTATTCTCAGAAGTTAAGAAGAACAATTTTTCTCCCTCCTTCTTGTAACAACCTTGTATGTACTTGAAAACTGTTATCATGCCCCCCTTCACAAACTCCAGACTAAACAAACTCCATTTTTTCAATATTCCCTCATAGGTCATCTTTTTCTCCAATTCGTCTACATCTTTCCTGAAATGTGGCACCCAGAACTGGACACAATACTCCAGTTGAGGCCTAATCAGCATGGAGTAGAGTGAAAGAATTACGTCTCTTGTCTTGCTTATAACACTCCTGCTAATACATCCCAGAATGATGTTTGCTTTTTTTGCAAAAGTGTTACATTGTTGATCCATATTTAGCTTGTGATCCACTATGACCCCCCCAAATTCCTTTCCACAGTACTTCTCCCTAGGCAGTCATTTCCCATTTTGTATGGGTGCAACAGATTTTTCCTTCCTAAGTGGAGTACTTTGCATTTGTCCTTATTGAATTTCATCCTAAAGCACTTGCAACCCCTCCCAGCTTGGTATTGTCTGCAAATATTATAAATTTACTCTCTTTGCCATTATCAAAATCATTGATGAAGATATTGAACAGAACTGGACCCAGGACCAATCCCTGCAAGATCCCACTCAATATGCCCTTCCAGTTTGACTGTGAACCACTACACTCTGGGAATTGTTTTCCAACCACTAACGCACCCACCTTATAGAAGCTCCATCTAGGCTATATTTCCCTAATTTGTTTATGAGAAGGCCATATGAGAAGTATCAAAAGCCTTACTAAAGTCAAGATATACCACATCTACCACTTCCCCCATCCACAAGATTTGTTACCCAGTCAAAGAAAGCTATTAGATTGGTTTGACATGATTTGTTCCTGACAAATCCATGTTGACTGTTGCTTATCACTGTATTATCTTCTAGGTGTTTGCAAATTGATTGCTTAATTATTTGCTCCATGATGTTTCCGGTGCAGAAATTAAGCTGACTAGTCTGCAATTCCCCAGGTTGTCCTTATTTTCCTTTTTTATAGATTGGCACTATATTTGCCCTTTTCTATTCTTCTGGAATCTCTCCCATCTTCCATGACTTTTCAAAGATAATTGCTAATGATTCAGATATCACTTCAGTCAGCTCCTTGAGTATTCTAGGATGTATTTCATCAGGCCCTGGTGACTTGAAGACATCTAACTTGTCAAAGTAATTTTTAACCTGTTCTTTCCCTGATCCTACCTCATTTTCACAGGCATCCACTATGTTAGACAACCAATTGCTACTAATCTTTTTGATGAAAATTGAAACAAAAACGTAATTTAGCACTTTTGTCATTTCCACATTTTCTGTTATTGTTCCCCTCCTCCCCCAATTGAGTAACAGGCTGTCATAACTATAAAGGGAAGGGTAATAGCTGTCCTGTGTACAGTACTATAAATCCCTCCTGGCCAGAGACTCCAAAATCCTTTTCCCTGTAAAGGGTTAAGCCAGGTAACCTGGCTGGCATCTGACCTAAAGGACCAATAAGGGGACAAGATACTTTCAAATCTTGGGGGGGGGAAGGCTTTTGTTTGTGTTCTTTGTTTGGGAGTGTTCGTTCGTTCTCGGGGACTGAGAGGGACCAGACATCAATCCAGGTTCTCCACATCTTTCTAAACAAGCCTCTCCTATTTCAAACTTGTAAGTAAATAGCCAGGCAAGGCGTGTTAGTTTTCCTTTGTTTTTCTCAACTTGTAAATGTACCTTTTACTAGAGTGTTTATCTTTGTTTGCTGTACTTTGAACCTGAGACTAGAGGGGAGTCCTCTGAGCTCTTTAAGTTTGATTACCCTGTAAGGTTAATTTCCATACTGATTTTACAGAGATGATTTTTACCTTTTTCTTTAATTAAAAACCTTCTTTTTAAGAACCTGATTGATTTTTCCTTGTTTTAGATCCAAAGGGGTTTTGGATCTTGATTCACCAGGAGTTGGTGGGAGGAAGGAGGGGGGATGGTTAATTTCTCCCTGTTGTAGATCCCAGGGGGGGGGTTGGAACTGATTCACCAGGAGTTGGTGGGAGGAAGGAGGGGAATGGTTAATTTCTCCTTGTTTTAAGATCCAAGGGGTTTTGGATTTGTTTTCACCAGGGATTTGGTGAGGGTTTTTCAAGGCTTCCCAGGGAGGGAATCCATTGATGGTGGCAGCCGAACCAGAGCTAAGCTGGTAATTAAGCTTAGAAGTTTTCATGCAGGCCCCTACATTTGTACCCTAAAGTTCAAAGTGGGGATCTCAGTCCTGACACAGGCCTACCTGTCCTTGGTCTTCCTCTTGCTTCTAATGTATTTGTGAATGTTTTCTTGTTACCCTTTCTGTCTCTAGGTAGCTTAATCTCTTTTTGTGCCTTGGCCTTTCTAATTTTCTCCCTGCATACTTGTGTTATTTGTTTATATTCATCCTTTGTAATTTGACCTAATTTCCTCTTTTTGTGGGACTCTTTTTTGAGTTTTAGATCATTTAAGATCTCCTGGTTATGCCACGGTGATCTCTTACCATACGTCCTATCTTTCCTACGCAGTGGGATAGTTTGCTCTTGTGCCCTTAATAATGTGTCTTTAAAAAACTGCCAACTCTCTTGAACTGTTGTTCCCTTAGACTTGCTTCCCATGGGATCTTCTCTACCAACTCCCCGAGTTTGCTAAAGTCTGCCTTCTTTAAATTCATTGTCTTTATTTTGCTGTTCTCCCGCCTACCATTCCAACTCTACCATTTCACGATTACTTTCACCCAACCTGCCTTCCACTTTCAAATTCTCAACCTATGTCACTTGACATGAGACAATGACACAAAAGAATTCTGGGCTCCTCTTCTTGCAGAGTATTAAGTCATCACCATCATCATATGATGAGTTTTATTTATTTAATTACTCCTAGTTTTTTTAAATTACAATTATAGCCCCTATAGTGGAGGCTTCCCAATATTCCTGTGAGGTAGGTATCATTAGCTTCATTTTTCTGATAAGTGTGGTGGCATAGTGAGGAAATGAAAAGACAGGCTGGATGTCAATAAACCTTTAGGCACACCCCAGCACAAGATGCAATCCCAGCAGGCAATGTGCGGCAAACATTCCCCTCTGAGGCACTGTTCTTCTTCTTCTCCCCCTCTTGCATTGAGGGGTGTTTACAGAAGTCATCTGCAATAGCCCTTTGTAGGGTATGGTATATTCACTCCTACATGTCCAGTTCCAGTATCAGAGACGGGGAAGGGGGGAGAGGACAGAGCCAGGGTTCTGCCATTACCTGGCCAGTTGTTCACAGAGAGGAGAACCAAGTGCATGGTCCCCCTTCTCATACCCCCACTGCCATGGTCTAACCTTGTAGGGGGTAAGGGAATCCTTATTCTCCCTGCTACTCTCCTCCAAAGCCATATTAGACCCAGCCGTTATCTAGCCCTGTTTGATTAATCAGACAGTGAAAGAGTCTAAAGGGAAGTAGTAAAACAATTTAAAAGTAGACTTGGACTAAGCACTGAAAAATTATTCACTGGCAGAGCAATGAAATTATTATAGTGAATAATTATAATTATTACAATGAAATATTATAATTGCAATGAATAATTATAATAATTACAATAAAATTATTCACTGGCAGAGTAATGAACTGATTGAGTGAACAGGGCACTTCTAGCTCTAATTGCCTTTGGTGCAAAGGGATAAAGTGGTTTACCCCAGGTTGCATAGTTCTTTAATGGCTCAGATGGAAAGAGAGTAGGAGTCTTGGATCCCAAGCAAATGCTCTCACCACTGGCTGATGCCTCCTCAATAAACTGGTTAGAGATTAAAAGAACTGCATTGGTGATGCAATTAGTAATTCCTGCATGGTGTCCATGAGCTTGGGGGGTGTTTAATTTGTTTATTTCAGAACTTTGCCCTCTGGGTGCTCTAGCTATGCTCCAGGGTGGAGACATAAATTATTATTTTAATTACACATTAGATAAGTCTCCATAACCCCAAAATACCCCCCATCCCACATCAACAACACACTTTCTTCTTTGACTAAGACATCTCATTCCATTGTGCTTCAAAAACATGAACTGCTTTCTTTCCAAAATTAAAGTATTCCTTAAAGTTTCACTCAATTACTACCAGATAGTTTTACAGAGGTCTACAAGGAAGTACGTGATTTTAGAACTTTGGTTATGTCTTTGCACCATTGCGCAGCACATGAGGCAAAAAGGCAATTGACATTAAAGAAGAGGTTGGATTTTCTTACATCTGGTCTCAGACCTTGAATGTGATGGGATATATTATGGGAGCCAGAGCGCAGAGGTCAGGTTTGATGTGTTTGTGGTGGCCAATATTGGTGAAAGACACACTGCTGCATTTTATGCTAATTGTAGTTTCCTAAGGGCTCATGGTTTCAGGCCTGGATAAAATACACTGCTGTAATTGAGGCATATATTACTGAAGCAGGTCATCATTCATTTAGATGAAAAACAGACCTTGCCATCTTAAGAACATAAGAACAGCCATACTGGGTCAGACCAAAGGTCCATCTAGCCCAGTATCCTGTCTTCTGACAGTGGCCAATGCCAGGTGCCCCAGATGGAATGAACAAAACAGGTAATCATCAAATGACCCATCCCCTGTCGCCTATTCCCAGATTTTGGCAAACGAAGGCTAGGGACAACATATTGCTGCTCATGTAAAGTAAGGTGTAAAATTATCTTTTCATTTACAACTGCATCAGGCAATAGATTCTTCAATACTATGGATTGTGTTTTTCAAGCACACATGAGAGCAATCTTGCTGTTGAAAGGATGCTAAATAGCCTTCCCGTATGGTACCACTGTCAGTGAAGATTATGTCCATTCCCACCTCCCTTCCCAACCTCTCCCATGCCACACCTCCCCCTCTCAAAAGAAGTGGTTTGCCAATATAACTTAGATTTCATTTCTGGACAAAAGAGAGCTGCGAGTATTGCCTAAGACTGTATCTATCAGTAGGGCTGCTGACTGGCAGTTTTTTAATCCATAGCTTCTCTGTGTTCAAGTTTCAGTTGTTCAGCTCACAAATTACACTTATGTTTAATACCGGAAACCTTAATAAGTAACCCTATATCCAACAGTGGCTCTGCAAAGAGTATCTGATCCTCTCTTCATAATATAGGTATCCAGAGTGCAGACACTGATATAATACGAGAGAGAAAAAATAATCCCATTTGATTGCTTTAAACACCTACATCGATGCTTCAGGTAAGAAAAATCTGTGAAAACCTAAGACCCTATAGGATCAGAAACTTTTAATATACAGAAGCCAGAGCCACCTAGTGATACGCGGAGTAATGTGGAAGAAATGCTGGTAAATCTGGTTCTACCTAGTGCTGCCTCAGTGAGCCTAGCCCTAACATTTATCCAGCAAGCTGATTTTTCAGGATCCATCTCCAAATCAGAACATGAATCGCCTGTCTTCCATTACCAGAAGCTGAAGAAAACAAAACAGAAACTATGGTACAAGTGGCAACCTTGATCACCTGCTATAAGAGTTTTGGGTGGCTCTTCTGGGAGTAATGGCATTGTTACCATTATTCCCCAACTCTTCCACTTTAGCAGCTTTGTTTAAAGGACTCTCTTGCATGATTTCTCTCCAGCTAAGTCAGTGTTGTTACATCAGGGATGCAGATGCCCCTGTTAATGGAATGATACGTTAAACAGAAACATTTGGCCACTGACTCAATGCTTCCATTTTAATAACTTTTGCGTAATAACGGAGATGGTTATAAAATAGACTCTTATACCCTTTCCTTTCATGTTGACGTAACTGAGGGTTCTGAGACTTCATTTGGCTCTGTGCTTGATTTTCCTTTAAGTAGGGGAAGTATTCTATGATTAGCAGCACTTCAAAAAACCCTTCCCTTTATGATTGCAAACTAGGTGCTACATTTCCAGACAAGTGGATGCTGATTAGGAGAACTTTAACCACACACTTACACAAAATCAAAATTTACAGGATTACTGGAAGAAAGATGCCCAGATGAGAAGACTTTGAATAATACAAGCATTCTGCTGAGTACTTTTTAATCTTTTATTCTTTATTTGCAGGACCCTCTATGAAGTCTGACTTTACAATCTCTTTCCTTACCGATATTACTTTCCATTGGGCAAACACTGAAATTTCTCTCCATTTCTCACTGGGCTTGAAATTAACATATACATTTTCTTTTTAGATCTTTGCTTGTTCACCAGCACCTTTGAGGATATCAGAAATGGAGGGAATTATGTCTGTTGGTGCAGGCGTTGTACTCTTAAATATGACATTCATCAGGTGGCTTTTCTCAGGCAGAAACTTTATACACTAAGAGCCAAGTAACAGAGAAATTAAGTTAAGATTTTTTTTTTAAAAAGCGCTCATTAGGTTGCAGGATTCTAGTTGAAAAGAGGTCAGGATCCTCAGCTGGTGTAAACCAGAGTAACTCCATTGATTTAAATGCAACTACACTGTCAGGAATGAAACAGAGAGCATTAACTAGGTCTTTGAGCAATAACTTCACTGTTTCAAGAACTACCACCCAGATGACTGGGTTTCACTGCTTCCCCACCTGGAATTTTCAAATAATAGTGCCACCCATGCCACTACCTCCCAAAGCCCTTTATTCTCCAACTACGGGTTTCGCCCAAACATCCCCACGGGATATCTGGTACCCGCTTTCACAGACTTGACTGCTCACCTCTGCCAAGTACATTTAGAACTGAAGGAACACCTAGCATCTGCCAAGGAGGCGTACAAGCATCACGGCAATCAGGACCACCAAGCCACCTGTGATCTTGCTGTCGGAGACATCTTTTGGCTCTCCACCCAGAATTTTAGGTCAACTCGCCTGTTGGCTAATCATCCTGATGTACAGAAAGAATAGCAAATATGGCAAGCGACCAGCTTGGCTTAACAGAGAAATCTTCGGTGAGCTTAAACACAAAAAGGAAGCTTACAAGAAGTGGAAATTTGGGCAGATGACTAGGGAGGAGTATACAAATATTGCTCAAGCACGGAGGAGTGTAATCAGGAAGGCCAAAGCACAACTGGAGTTGCAGCTAGCAATGTATGTGAAGGGTAACAAGAAGGGTTTCTACAGGTATGTTAGAAACAAGAAGATGGTCAGGGAAAGTGTTGGACCCTTACTGAATGGGGAGGCAACCTAGTGACAGATGATGTGGAAAGAGCTGAAGTACTCACTGCTTTTTTTGCCTTGCTCTTCACAGACAAGGTCAGCTACCAGACTGCTGCACTGGGCAGCACAGTATGGGGAGGAGGTGAGCAGCCCTCAGTGATGAAAGAACAGGTTAAGGACTATTTAGAAAAGCTGGACATGCACAAGTCCACGGGGCCAGATCTAATACATCCAAGGGTGCCGAGGGACTTGGCTAATGTGATTGCAGAGCCATTGGCCATTATCTTTGAAAACTCGTGGCGATCAGGGGAGATCCCAAACGATTGGAAAAAGGAAAATATAGTGCCCATCTTTAAAAAAGGGAAGAAGGAGAATCTGGGGAACTACAGACCGGTCAGCCTCACCTCAGTCTCTGAAAAAATCATAGAGCAGGTCCTCAAGGAATCCATTTTGAAGCACCTGGAGCAGAGGAAAGTGACCAGAAACAGTCAACATGGATTCACCAAGGGCAAGTCATGCCTGACCAACCTGATTGCCTTCTATGATGAGATAAATGGCTCTGTGGATATGGAGAACGCAGTGGACGTGATATATCTTGACTTTAGCAAAACTTTTGATACAGTCTCCCACAGTATTCTTGCCAGCAAGTTAAAGAAGTATGAACTGGATAAATGGAATTTAAGGTAGATAGAAAGCTGGCTAGATCATCAGTCTCAATGGGTAGTGATCAATGGCTCGATGTCTAGTTGGCAGCCAGTATCAAGCGGAGTGCCCCACGGGTCGGTCCCGGAGCCAGTTTTTTCAACATCTTCATTAATGATCTGGATGATGGGATGGATTGCACCCTCAGCAAGTTCGTAGATGACACTAAGCTGGGAGGAGAGGTAGATACACAGGAGGGTAGGGATAGGGTCCAGAGTGACCTAGACAAATTGGAGGATTGGGCCAAAAGAAATCTGATAAGGTTCAATAAGGACAAGTGCAGAGTCTTTCACTTAGGACAGAAGAATCCCATGCACTGCTACAGGCTGGGGACCAACTGGCTAAGCGGCAGCTCTGCAGAAAAGGACTTGGGCATAAGAGTGGACGAGAAGCTGGATATGAGTCAACAGTGTGCCCTTGTTGCCAAGAAGGCTAATGACATATTGGACTGCATTAGAAGGAGCATTGCCAGCAGATCAAGGGAAGTGATTATTCCCCTCTATTTGGCACTGGTGAGGCTACTTCTGAAGTACTGCATCCAGTTTTGAGCCCCCCATTACAGAAAGGATGTGGACAAATTGGAGAGAGTCCAGCGGAGGGCAACAAAAATGATTAGGGGGCTGGGGCACATGGCTTATGAGGAGAGGCTGAGGAAACTGGGCTTATTTAGTCTGCAGAAGAGAAGAGTGAGGGGGGATTTGATAGCAGCCTTCAACTACCTAAATGAGGTTTCCAAAGAGGATGGAACTATGCTGTTCTCAGTGGTGGCAGATGACAGAACAAGGAGAAATGGTCTCAAGTTGCAGTGGGGGAGGTCTAGGTTGGATATTAGGAAAAACTATTTCACTAGGACGGTGGTGAAGCACTGGAATGGGTTACCTAGGGAGGTGGTGGAATCTCCATCCTTAAAGGTTTTTAGGGCCCAGCTTGACAAAGCCCTGGCTGGGATGATTTAGTTGGGGTTGGTTCTGCTTTGAGCAGGGGGTTGGACTAGATGACCTCCTGAGGTGTCTACCAACCTTAATCATCTATGATTCTAAGTTAGACCACCAATATCTAGCCCTGTTTAGGATTCTGGAATGAATTAACCCGATGGCATGCAAGTTGCAGTTACCTGAATCCCTCAGGTTCCACATGTCTCTCCTTAAGCCCTTCACTGAGAACCCATTCCTGTCCCACTCTGCCAATCCCGCCTATCACTGTCCATCGACAGGAAGAGTACTTGGTTCACAATGGAGTGGGGGAACTCCAGAACTTGCTAGGCTGGGAAGCTTACAGCCCTGATGAATGATCCTGGGAACCAGTGGAAAATATCCACACCCCACAGCTGCCTAGTTGCCAGGCAGCTAATGAGTGCAGCTGGGCCGCAGCAGCACCACCAGATTGGCTAAGGCAGTCGGGTGGCTTGTTCTTAAGCCCAGTAGTTGCAGAGGATCAGCAGCTGCTCAACGCACACGCCTATGGATTTTCTGTCTCCCTGTGCTTGCTTCACTCCAAGCCCTTCTCCTTACTAGACCCTGCCCTACACCTGGCCTTGTTCCAGACCTCTCTCAGCCTTGCTCCTGATTTGGAACCAGCCCTGCTCCTGCTTTCCCTCAAGCCGGCTAATCCAGTTCCAACCCCCAGCTCTGATTCCTAGCTCCAACTCTGTCTTGCCCCTTAGCTCTGGCATTTGGCCTCCGATTTCAAGTCTGGCCTTTGGTTCCGATCCCTGGCTCTGACTCTGCCTTGACCATGGGCTCTGGCAGCCAGACTCTGAGAACTAGGCCTGAGTCCTGCGCCGACTATAGGCACCAATTCCATGGCTGCTCCAGGGCTGGAGCACCCACAGAAAAAAAATGGTGGGTGCTCAGCACCCACAGACAGCCCCCCCTCACTTCCTCTCCCCTCCCCCAAGTGGCCCCACTGATCAGCACCTCCTATGCACCAGTGATCAGCTGTTCAGGAAGGTGCAGGAGGTGCTGGAGGGGAAGGGAAAGGAGCGAGGACAGGGGATGCTTGGGGGAGGGAGCAGAGCAGGGGCAGGAAGGGATGGGGTGGAGCAGGGGCATGGTTTGGGGGAACAGGTGGGGTGGGGGCAGAGTCAGGGAAGCATCCCCCAGCACATTAGAAAGTCGGTGCCTCTGGCTCCGACCACTAGGCCTGACTGCCTACGACCTGTTCTCCTGACATGTGCGCATTCACAGCAGCTGAGGATCTGGCCAAAACTTTTATCACCACTGACTTTTCTGGCTCTTCTGAAACAGACTAAAGGATTAAAGTGCGTTTCATCTGAGAATTCTTTATAATGTGCCTCGGAGGCCCACTGTGCTAGGAGCTGTATGCACACACAGTGACAGGCAGTCCCTGTCCCAAAAAGCTTACAATCCACACAGATGAGACAGACACAGGGTGGGGGAAAGGATCTGACACACAAGCAGAGGCAGAGTGATGGTTTGCAAATGTCATTTTAGTGCTACTGCCAGGACTTTACTTTTGCCCCTCCCCCATCCTTTGGGTGTGGCTGAGTTGAGAAGAGATTAGCTAAATGGAAAGACAAGGGAAGGGAGAGAGGACGCTGAAGGAAGGGGGAGAAAGGGGACAGGACAGGGAGGAAGAGAAAGAGAGGAGGATATAAAGGCGGGGGGAGGGGGGCGTGAGGCGGAGGTGAACAGCTGCCTGCTCCCACCAAGCCCCGTCCCTTCCCTTACAGGGAATCAGCAAAGGAGAGAGAATGTCCTTAATGAAAACTGTAGAAATAAGGCAGTGTCCATCAGTCCCTGCTGTAAGAACAGCCAAGTCTACTTCTGCATCTGCTCTGCCAGCTTGAGAGTGTCTCTGCCCCCCACCCCCGTTAAATATTTCTCTTGGCCCAGCCTGAGTGACTAGGAATAGGGAGTGGGGGTGGAAGAATATCACGTGTCCTAGTGTCCGGAGGAGAGGGTGGTCCTGACTGGACCCCATCCTTCTCCCTTCTGCTCCCAAGTTACTAAACCTTCCAAAATTGTGTCTGTGTAGATCACAACAGCTTCTGCTCACTATTTACACCTCTCTCTGTTCCAGACCTGCTGCCATAATGCTTCTCGGAGAACACTAACTTGCTGCAGTTAATTAATGCTGGTTTCACCCCTGTCAGCACTGTTTTTAAATAGAAGATTAAAACTAAAACTTTTCCTCAAATGAAGAAGAGCTAAACAAATTAATTCCACCTTCTCTTTTCTTTAGTCTCCTACTGCTTACACGTGTTGTTTCTCCTTTCTTCAGCTTACTTTCTTGAATTTGTCCTTTCTACCTGTCTCGCCTTGTGCTAACGTTTATTCTCATATATTGAATATAACTGTTGCACTTTTCCACTGGAATGACTGTTCCTATGTAAACTGCTTTCAACCTCCTTAGAAGATAAACAATTCAATGTTCATTTTAAGGGTTTGTCCCAAAGCCAGCCAATGGAGCACAACAGAAAGTAGTGAGCTGGACCACCTCTTTTTTAGGGAAAATTCCAAGGAAGGGGGATCTGGGGAAAGAAATCTCTACTATGATGTCTGTGAGGATCTTTTTACAGAAATCCTCCAATATAATCCCATGGAGGAGAGCAAAGGAGCTGGAAATTACATTTATCATGGTTTGTTGCAATATTTTCTTTCTCTTCTTAGGCTGTATTATCAGAGTGAGGTATTTTTATTAGCAACTCCATTTTTTTTAATTTTCATACTGCAATACTGCCCAGGGTACTCAATCAGGATCAGGCCTGATTGTGCCAAGCACTGTATGAACTCGTACGAAGTCACTCTCTGTCTGGAACAGTTTACAGTCTAAGACAGACATTACAAAAGAAACACTTACCACTTTGCCTTCAGCCACCTGAAACACATGGTTGTACTGTCTCCAAAGTAATTATATGGCACGCCTATATCCCTTGGGTATAAAGTACAAAAAATGGAATCCTGACAATTTTGTATAATTTAACAACTGATAACATTGATTAGATTTGCACTGGTACCTTTCGCAACAAACTTTTGGGGTTTTTCATGCAAAGTTAAAAGCTGTTATTAATTATACATGTCTCTTGCCAAATGAAAATGTAAAAACCTAGTTATCCTGTAGCTCCACTGAACTACTGATTTATTATGGTTTCTCTTCTGCATCTATCTGGTGTCAGTGAAAATAATAAGATGTGAAATCCTGTTTAGCTTCTCAGGGAAATTTCACATACAACAAGTAAAAGGAATGACCACCCAGAATAAGAGTGAGCCCTTATCCCTAGAATCAGTCCTGTTTTATTAGCAAAGAGTGAAGTTGAATGTGGGGTAAGTTGAAAAAGTAGAATGTTTATTAAACCCCATATACTGTTCTGTCCATGTGGCTGAGTTGCTTCCAGCCCCACTCCTCACATTCCCTGTTTTCCTGGTATCCGCTTAATAATAGTCCTTCCAGTGACTGGAGGCCCTCTGACTCCAATTCCACTCCAAGTCCCAAGGTAAAAATCTTTCTCCTTTCCTTTGGGAGCTCACTACCTCCCCAAACCCAAGTTCATGTATGGTTATGGTGACTCCCCAAGTTTCATTGGAGATATTGTGTGTAGCTAGCCTATGCAAATGAAGCTCTATGGCAGCACTTTTCCATTTTCACCAATAGAGGGAGCAAGGACTCTTCTTCAACCCATTCACAGGAGTGTGGGCTTTCGTTTTTCACAGGGGTGGCAGTCTTTACTGTACTGTACTGGGCCTCTTCTCTCCCCCTCCCCCAGCTGACTTCCAAAATGATCTTGTCATGCTGTCTGGAGTGGCTCACAACCAAGAGTGCCAGCCTGAGGGCAGACTTTCAGCAGCAGGGCAGACACCCCAAACTGCTGGTATGTTCTATAATTGGATTTCACCAACTCAGTAGCCAATGTGAACTCTTGGATCACTGTAACAGTTTTACCATGGAGTCACAGATAGACTGGAGAGCTCAAGAGGACTATTTTACCACCCCAGCAAGCTGGACTTAGTGATAAATGATCACTTCCATAAAAAAAAAAAAATCACAAGATATTCAGGTTGCTCTCAGTCCCAAGAGACCAGTCACTTACCCCAGATCAATTTGTACCTTAGATCTCACACCAAAGACAACGCTGGTAGCCAATCTTATAGAACACTAATTAAGGATTTATTAACTAAGAAAAAGAAATGAGAGGGTTATTTACAGGTTAAAGCAAGCAACATATAGACACAAATGTGTTCAGTTTATAGTTCCAAAAGATGACAGAGATGGAGTAATCTCTCAGCACTGAATGTCTTTTTAGGGCTAACCCAGGTTGACCCTGGGGATTTCTGCATTTTTGTTTCTTAGCTCCAGCCCTTGTAAGAGTCCAAACAGCGAAGAGATGAAAATTTTTCATGTCCACTATCTCTATTTCCCTCTTCCAGAATTCAAGCTGATGGGATGCGCTTTCTCTCAGGCTATGTCTATACTTACAGTGCAGCAGCAGTGCATCTGCACCAGTACAGCTGTGCCACTGCAGTGCATCTGGTGAAGATGCTCTCTCCTGTCAGCATAAAAAAAACCTACCTCCATGAGCAGCATAAGCTATGTCAATGGGAGAAGCTCCCACTGACATAGCCCTGTGCACATGAGCACTTATGCCAGTGTTGCTCAGGGGGCGGAATATTCGCACGCCTGAGTGACATAAGTTTTGCTGGCATAGGCTGTGGTGTAGACATAGCCCCACATAGCACCTTCATGGGTAGAAGGGGGCCATTAAACCAGCCTTTGTCTTGTGATGTTCCACAATGACCCACTTAGTCTTGAAAGCTTTTCTGGATGGGCAGGGGAACCACTTTTCCTGCCTAGGTTCACAAGTTCAGAGCAGACATTTTTACAATTATAAAGCAAAAACCTTACACATTACCCTATAGCACAGGACACAGACATGACAAGTAAGATGAATACATGCAGCAACTTACAGGCATTTCATAGAGACTAAACACATTTTGACAAGTTCAACATCTATCTTGAACAATAGGTGAGCTGGTCTGGTTTCCAGCTATGAATTTGTCAGTGCTCAGCAGATACCTACAGACTTGGCAAGAGCTGGCACCAGATCTACCAGCATCACAGATCCCAAGAGTTTTGGGCTGTGGTTCCTTTAACTTTCCTCGCTTCTGCTACATTTGGCTAGTGAGACCCCACGAGTGCCTAGTGAATTCCACCAACACCGTTCCCAATAGAATGGAGATGTGCTGGGCTGGATACTGATCTCACATCACTTTTACTCCAGTGTAAGTCACTGACTTTAATGGAATCATTTCCAGTTTACATCAGTGTGAGATCAGAATCAGGCCCAAACAATCAACTCTTAGGAAGCCAGTATGGAGGGCAGTGGCAGCTTGACGTGTTTAATGAGATTGTCAGTGATGAGTCAAATGGAGAGATTGCCCCTTCAGAATCAGAATTAGCCTCTGTTGCTGCCAAGCTCAGCAAACCCAAAGGAGCTTGGTTGGGCCAGCAAACACAAAGGCTAATTTGGCTGCACAAGCCCCTAACATAACAGCTGACAACTAATTGCCATTCTGCCTTTAAATGAAGGTTGTGCACCATTTAAGTCAATTAACAAAGAAGCCTACTGTTGCTTTATTTGTCATTTACTTATGTAACAGACTTTAGATGACCGTGTAACACAGTAGTTCACCGATTCACTGCAATGTTCTCTTATATTTAGCACTATTAGCAGCTATTTGAGAAAAGCCACTGCTTCCTTTAGAAAAAAAATCATTTAACGTGCTGTAAAAAGTCTATATTTTTCCCCTTCATGAAAAGGATGAATGTAACATTTTGATCTCCAATGCAATTAAAAAATAAATATATAAATACAAAAGCACCCATTTATTTGTATGGGTGGTTTTCGACTCTGTAAAAGACTGTTTATTCTTTACATTTCACGAGCTGGATAAAATTGTGCCAGCTTTCTAAATGTTAATAAAGTACATACACTATATGAAACACTACATTTCCATATGACTTTTCAATGCATAAAAATAGGGCTGGAAGTAGAAAACAACCATATTTACGTCAACTGGGTGGTGGGAGCGGGCGTGCAAGAATGCTGAGAACAGACGGGCTGCACCTGAGCTTTCATGCATTACTTTAGGTCATTTAGCTCAGATGCACTTTCTCAAAGCACGGACTGCCCTTGCAGGAGTGTTTTTACAGTCATGTTTCTCATCCTCATGTTTCTCCATTACAGCTGATAGCAAAACTCCACTAGGCCTGATTCTCTTCTTGCTTCCACTCATTGTGCACCAATGCCATAGCTCTGATTTCAGTGGAGCTACTCCCGATTTACATTCTCATAGATGAGAGGAGAATCAGGCCCACAGTCTTCAGGGGATGCAATATTATTTTCAATATGAGAAATGTTAGGCCTGACCCTGAAAGGTGGAGAGCACCTTCCTTGTAAAGTGCAAAGCCCCCTTCAACTCCTATTTCCATCTGTGAAATCACTCAGCATCTGGCCCTTCGTGCTTATACCTTTTTCCTTCTCTTGGGGAAAATTACAAAAGGAGGCACGGTCTGATGTATATTGGTTGGTTTGAAAATGAAATGTTTTGCTTCTGTATCATCAAGTTATGTCTTTTTTCCTGTTTTCTATGAGGTGTATAAAAACCTGACACCGCAGAAATATCATGGTAGTTTTATGAAACTTCTTTAGTTTAGTGGAATGTTTATATTCCACTGTTATTGTACTTTCATTTGCTTGTAACTTTGAGTGAATTTTTTTTATTACTTCAAATTTCAGTGTTGCTTTTTCTTGTGCTTGTGAAAGAAAAATAAACACATTATCTCAAAAGAGTTGATTTCCTTTCACAAGTAGAGAGGTGCTGTGATACCCTGATAAACTCCTAACCATGTTATCTGCTATAGATAATATTGTGGAACTTTCAATAACAAAATTATAGGAATTCCAAAGTAAACATTAGAGCAGTGGTTCTCAACCCACAGCCCGCAGGCTGCATGCAGCCCAATTAGCACACAGCTGTGGCCAAGCTCAGCTGTGTGCTAAAGGCCGTGGGCTCCGGGCATCCAGCTGCCCCTCGGCCCCATCCGGCGGGGTCTGGGGTCAGGGTCCCTGCCCCACACCTTGCTCTCCGCTTCTGGCCCCAATCCGTGGAGGGGTCTCTGGGCAGAGGGCGCTGGGCAGAGGGGCTTGTGTGTATGTGTGTGTGTGGGGGGGGGATAGGTGGAGGGCACTGTGGTTCTCAACCTGTGGCCCAGGTAACACTTTGTGGGTTGCATATGTGTCCCACAATGATAAATAGATTGAGTACCACTACATTAGAAAGACTTCACCAATATTGTTAATATTATGAAGATCAAAGCTGTTGCAGCAAAACATTCTAGAAGAATTTTCAAGATCTACTGGAGGGCATACATTCGAAAAAATAGAGCCATCATTACCGGCTGGGCCTGAGAATCACTGCCTCGTCAAAGTGCATTCTATTCTTGGAAATCAGATGTGCCCAGAATTCCAGTGTGGGAAGTTGTAATTGTTTAGGGACACTATTATTGCCACCTCAATTACAATAGTCACCTTTAAGATGTTGCCACATGTCCACAGATATTATCTGTTATTTCTGATTCTAAGCATAGTGAAAAATGGTGCCCTCATTTGACTGGTGGTAACTATTGGGAAGTGTAGGTTTTCTTTTCATGTGTGACACTTGTGCATACCTGTGTCAACTTGGTATGGGTGAGTTTAGGTTTTTTTGTTTGTTTTTCAACATTTCTGGTCCTTTTCTGCATAAGATTGCTTTGAAAATGTAAACGAATATAAACCAATCACAAAGATACAAGCAGTTCTTCTGCACTCTTCCTGTAAGATTCTTAGCTCACTAAGCCTCTTCACAATCATTTGGCCTGCCCTACACAGTGGTGTCCAGAAAACAGTTACATTTTGGAATTGGGCTGCAATGAATTGATGCAGGAATGCTAAGGCCCATTCTGCCTTCTGCTGTTATTTAAATCTGTCTTCATTTGAGCCTAAAGGTCTCAACCTACATATCACACCATGACAAATATATTTCTGAAACTGGAAGACCATTTCAAATATGGATAATTCCCTAGTGCTCTCAGGTAATGATCTGTACCACATGTTGACCTATAGGTCAGACTTTCATAAGGCCTGTTAGCTTATTTGTGAGGAAGAGTACCCATAATGCACTACAGTCATGCTAAGAAGAGTAACACTGTAAGTTTTCTAGAAATTATCAGCTCAAGAATTGTTAAATAAGGAATAACATTTTTAGCTATGTGCTGTATTAAACTACAAGTGACAGACACTTAGGTTAGCAAAAATTGATGTACTTACTGAAAAGATATAAGTAAATAACAGATGTGTGAGCATGTAGTTAGAACTCTATCAGAAAACTAGGAAATCTGCTAAAAATAAGATGTCTATCGGTGAAAAAGAGGAAATAATGAAAGTGAAGTTGTAAACAACTGAATAAAATAGCCCAGGTTATAAGCAAAAAATTCGAACCAGACAAATAGTGCAAGATAACCATCATCAGGCTACAAGGATCAGTCCTCATAGACCTGGTAATGTACCACTCTGTTATGCACTGACTATCAAATTATCTAATAAAATCAGTCAAACTGAGTTATTTGTGGTCTCTCTGATAATTATATAAATTCATTGATTATTGGAACCCTGGTTTACACAGACCTTCAATAACTCTACTGCAAAAATCAATCTACAGTTGCTAAAGTAGCACTAAAAGTGACAATTTTGCACTCCCCTCAAAGACAGTATTGTTAATTACACCTGGAAATGTGGCCTCCATGAACAGAGATTTTAGAAATGAAGCTTCAGTGATGTTAATTCATTGCCAATAAAGTTATAGTTTTGGAAATATCACTTGGAGTCAGTAATTCTGAAAATGGCATTTCAGGAGGCTTTCGCAGGACTGAGGCAATCTAAGTACTTATCTGGTCCTCATCACGGTAATATCTGAGCTCCTCACAATCATTAATTGACTTTATCCTCAAAACACTTTTGTAAGGCAGGGAACTAGTATCCTCATTTTACAGATCGAAAATCAAGGCACATGGTAGATTAAGTGACTTGCCCGTGGTCACACAGGAAGTTTGTGGCTGAGTCAGGAACTGAATGCATGCCTCCTTGAGTACAAGTCTAGCCTCTTATCCATCAGGCTAAACCCAGCGTACTCCTGACGATGATGGATATTGCATTGAATTATTAAAGATCTGATTTTATGCTTGACTTCATTACTCTCTGTTGACTCAGGGAAGCATTGAAATTTGGGTTCCATTAACAGTTGTGCAGAAGACAAACTGAATTGTATTTAGTTTCATTGGCATCTGCTAGCTTTTTTAGTATTGTTATTTATATTAATGAAGCACTCAAAGGCCCCAACTGGGATCAGCAATCCATTGTGCTAGGTGCTGTACAAAAAAACAGGAAAACATGGCCCCAGTTCTAAATGCCACACAATTTAATTTGAGGCAATGCAACAAATAAGTATGACAAATAGCAGGGGGAGGGGGAAAAAGGCAACAGTAATAAGTTTACATGAATACATAGCTTAGATATCACAAAATTCAATGGCTCCAAATCCTCTGAAAAATGAATTTTTAATAAAAATCAGCTATCCCCATCCTAGCTGTCACTGGTTGGGTGATTACTTATAGACATCACAGCAGAAACGAGTCTTGAGGAGGCATGTGGAGGAGGAAATCAGTGTGCTCAAAAGTGGCATCACTGGCAAAGGAGAGAGGACTGAGGTGGAGATAAGAGACAAGAGCAGTTAAGCAGAAAGGGGCAGAGCTGCAAAGGAACTTGAAGGGGAAAGACAAGGAGCTTGAATTCAGAGCAGTAGAAAACGAGGTGCCAGAAGAAGGACTCAAAGCAAAGGGCAACATGGTCAGAGCATAGGCCAGGAAAATGATCTTCATTCCCTCTCCTGTCTCACTTTTTGCCTGGGGCCACAGTGGAACAAGTTGATATATAAACCAGAAGCATATTTGATCTCACAGCCTGAGACAGTTATTTTAAATTCAGTGGAAGGACATTCATCCATAATTGCTGTTGTATCTCACTGTCTAGAAAGTGGGGATATTTTGAGTAGTATTAAAGAAACCGCTGTCCTGGACAGCTTGTGCATCTCCACAGAGAGCTGATGCCACCATAAAGCATTAACCAATAATGATTTTCCTTACAGTTAAGAACATCCTAAAACTATCTTTTCCTATGGCTATGCAGTAGCTTCTGTTTCTGTTATCACTGGCTCTTTTAGCTGGTTGTAGTGATATTTTCGACATGTCCTGTAATTTGTTCAATGTCTTTGGGCAAACAGAACCACGGAATAAAGTATTCATGCACATTCATTCAGATTAAAAACTGCAAATTAGGGGTGGCTTTTTTTAAACAAACAGGGAATAGTCAAAGCAAATATGAACAAAGAACAACCCCTACACTGAAATATGGACATAGAAATGATACATCAAATTGTTTTGAATAAGGAACAATTCCATAAAACTAAGTCACTTCATGTATAATTCTTGAACAGAAAACAGGGCAACAGTCACTGAATGTTGGGTAATAAGCTTTATACTTTGGAGAAAGAAAAAAAATTACTTAACTTGTTCATTAGAGGAAATCACCTCAAACGCCATGTCCCCTAATGTTAATTACATTCACAGGTAGTTTCCTTACCATCTTTCTTAGTTACCCTGTCTATATACGGGTGTAAATACTACATACCCAAATCGAGACAGTGAGTGCCATTTTCCAATAGTTTAAATAAGAAAGTCACATTGTAATATGCAAGTATCAGGGGGTAGCCGTGTTAGTTTGTTAGTCTGTTGCATCCGAAGAAGTGAGGTTTTTACTCACGAAAGCTCATGCCCAAATAAATCTGTTAGTCTTTAAGGTGCCACCAGACTCCTTGTTGTTATTGTAATATGCAGTGGTGCTCTGAACAACCCTCAATGCGGCTCACAGGACTTCCTGGTTAAAACTATGTCACCAAAGTGTAGGAATGGTTGACATGAGTTCCCTGCCTTAGAGTGATTTCATCCCAT
Source organism: Trachemys scripta elegans (assembly GCF_013100865.1). Lineage (NCBI taxonomy): Eukaryota > Metazoa > Chordata > Testudines > Emydidae > Trachemys > Trachemys scripta. The sequence goes on along the minus strand of NC_048298.1, from coordinate 288,483,990 downwards.
TGCTGGTTATTGCTAAAATGATCTCTAGCAGGTGATTTAAGCAAAAATACTGCTCAGAGCAAAGCTGTTTTCTTTTGCAGTGTTCCAGTGGCAGGTTTAACAAAACAAAACAAAACAGTCACATGGGAGGCTAGTTGGTGGAGGAGTGGGGGAAATTAGGTGTTTAGCCCCCAGTCCCCATCCTCTTTCTAGTTATACAATGTTATAATTTTTTTTAAACAGAGTACAACAATTCTCACTTAAGGCATTTAATATAAGTTTGCCCTCTGGCATTGTTTCCTTTCTTGTTTATGGGAAGATGATGCTATGGCTGGAAATTTTTGAGGGAACGCTCGTTAAAATATTGGCAGCACATCATCGTTCCTAAGTTTGCAAAAATCAAAAGGAACATAGTGCATTTCTGGGGGCAGATTGTGCAGTCCTTTGAATTCCTATTAAGACAGAGATTTCAGTCACATACTTAAGCCCTATCTTAAAATATCTGCATATGTATTTACATTTATAGGTAGCCTTGCCACTGTGATAGAGGATATAATTAATGTATTTGGTTCTTACATTCTCCAGTTTTACTCACATTGTGTTTAGTTGCCTACTCACCTCTGAAAGGATGTTATCTGTACTACCTGGGGCAGGGCTGTTGTCTGCCTCCCACCTCTCTGCTCCACTTGATGAAGGTTTGCCATCAGCCTTGCACCCTGTTAACCTTGACCCCATTACGGGGACCTGCACTCTCCTTGTGTGAAGGCTAAGGGGGTGGAGGAGAGAAGATTGTCTCCTCACCATACCAGACATTGACAGTCCCAACCCCATTTCCCACCTCCATTAGGAGATGCCTTCTCCTAATTGGCACCCAGTTCTGAGTTATCAGGGACCCAGACCCACACTGAATTACTACCTGCATTGGTCACCTGCCAAATTCTGACAAAATGAATTTTACAATCTAACCTACCCACCTGGTTCCTGGGCTGCTGAAAGGAAGGCAAAAACCTTGCACTTCCCTGGCCAATCTGGTAGTGAGGGAAAAATTCCTTCCCAGACCCATGACTAGCATGAGCCCACAGCAAGGACTGAAACACTGGCCTTACTCTAATCCCACGGGCTTGTGGGTGAGGGGAGAAGCTTTTCTTCCCCGTGCAGAATGGTGCCCCCAGGCAGGGGAAAGGGTTTATAAGCCCTTCCCTTGGGTATGCAAGAGCCAAAAGGCTTATGCTACCCCTCTGTCCAACCAATCAGCCAAGTGCCCCGCCTTCCCCTCCTCAAGACCACCAGGAGGCTGAGTGCACATGAGGAAAGGAGGAGAAAGGCCAGAGGGGGTGATTCTTAAAGAGGCCAAAGGTCCTCTTGCCACTGCTGGCCCAGACAAAGCCTCCCACAGTTGAGGCAGTGAATGAGGGATGCACTATGGATATAACATATTTTACAATGCAGCTCTCCCCTAGTAAGCACTACAGTGTTACCACTGATTATAAAACCTAAGTCTTTATGTGGCACCTGAAAACATGGCCTTCTGGCCCACAAGACAGACTACTACAGACTCATGAATAAACACTGATTATTATAACTATTCCACATGTTGATGAGGAGTCTTGCTACTCAACTCTAACTACAGTAGCTCAGAGTTCCTTTCTAAAGCTTGATTTACATTAAAAAGTGAGAGTGATCCAACTACATTGCTCAGGGGTGTGAAAAATCCATACCCCTGAGTGACATACTTAAGCCGATCTAACCAATGGTATAGACAGCCCAAGGCCGACAGAAGATTTCATCCATTGTCTTAACTACCACCTCTTGGGGAGGTGGATTATCTATGCTTATAGGAGAACCTCGCCTATCAGCGTAGATAATGTCTACACTGAAATACTATAGCAGCACAACGGCAGTACTTCAGCTGTGCCACTGTAGCATTTCAAGTGTAGACAAGCCCTAACAGTAATGTTTTTTGTTACTGCTAAATCACTAGTAGAAAATTATGCTATCACTTCAGAGAAATTAACTGATTATTTTGCTCTGTCCCACACATGTCAGATTGCATTACATTTCAGGCGGTGAATATTTGAAGGAAGAAAAGTACTAAAGATAATTGAATTTATTTCAACTTCTCTCTAAATTAGGATGTACATAAACATTCATGGCCCATAAACAGGTTATCAATTACAACAGACCACTGAGACAGGCTGAACAGGAATTATGTTGCATTCTAATCCACATACACAAAAATGAACTAAGGAAACCATCTTTTCTGCCAACATGACCATTATTCACTCATGCATCCAAAGAAGTGGGCTGTAGTCCACGAAAGCTTATGCTCTAATAAATTTATTAGTCTCTAAGGTGCCACAAGTACTCCTGTTCATTATTCACTCATACTGTTTGAGTTAAATTTCTTCCACTGGTCAGGCTAAGTAAAGCAAATTCAGAAAACACTACTAAGACTCCAGTAATGTGCAAAAGTAATAAATCAAATGGTGATTTTTCAATTCGCATGTTGTAGCATTTTTTTTAAAAAAAGAGATTAAAATGAAATCCACTAATTCTGAGTAAACTGCAACCACTGGTTTACATCTGGCTCCAGAAATAAAACATTATTTGGGAAAGTTTTATTGCCAGATTTGTCTCATTAACATTTCACTCCAAAGAAAGACTTGGAGCAAATCCTTAGCACTAGCAGGGGAAGCTCTGGGAAGGCATGCGCCTCATTAATAATAATAGGTTTCAGAGTAGCAGCCGTGTTAGTCTGTATCCACAAAAAGAAGAACAGGAGTACTTGTGGCACCTTAGAGACTAACAAATTTATTTCAGCATAAGCTTTCATGGGCTACAGCTCACTTCTTCAGATGCATAGAGTGAAACACACAGACAGAAGATATTTATACATACAGAGAACATGAAAAGGTGGAAGTGCGCATACCAATTGTAAGAGGCCAATCAATTGAGATGAGCTATCAGTAGCAGCAGAAGAAAAAACTTTGAAGTGATAATCGAGATGACCCATAGAAGGTGTGAGGAGAACTTAACATGGGGGGAAAAAAATT